>NC_090195.1:1452364-1614864 GCF_024679245.1 Pseudorasbora parva
TGTGGAGCGACATTAGGGAGAGGAGTTAATGACTGACACTTTTGGGTGAACTAACTCTTTAATGTCGAGCCCTGCTGTGGTTTGGTCAGTGTGTGAAGCAGCATGTCTTCTGTGTGTGTGTGTGTGTGTCAGATTGTCCCGCTGGTCAGGTGTTCAGCGCGTGTGCAGGATCCTGTCCGTACAGCTGTGAGGATCTGTGGCCGGAGAACCAGTGTGTGCCGGCGGCCTGCAGTCCTGGCTGCAGCTGCCCCTCTGGAGCTGTGAGTGACCCATCATGGTTTTCACCTCACAAAAGATTGAATGAGCAAAATAAATCTAGCCTAGCAACACCCTAGCGATGTCCTAACAGCTTCTTAGAAAACCCTAGCAACACCATAGCAACATCCGAGCAGCTTCCTACACTCTAAAAATTCGAGGAAGCTGCAAGGATATATGTATGGGGCAGCTAGGGTGTTCTGGAAAGATGCTAAAACGTTGCCATGGGGTTACTAAGGTGTTCAAAGCTGCTAGAATGTTGCTGTGGGGTTGCTAGGGTGTTCTACACACTGCTGGGTTGTTTCAACCCATGTTTGGGTAAAATATGGACAAACCCAACTTTTGGGTATGAAATGTCATTAAAAATATGAAACCAACTGTTGGGTTTGTCCTTATTTTACCCAAACATGGGTTAAAACAACCCAGCAGTGTGTAGAACACCCTAGCAACCCCACAGCAACATTCTAGCGATTTTGAACACCCTAGTAACATCATAGCAACGTTTTACCATCTTCCCAGAACACCCTAGCAGTCCCATACATATATCCTTGCAGCTTTCTCAAACATCATAGAAACCCCATAGTAATCTCTTTGCAGCTTCCTAGAACAAAGATCGTCCTAGCACATTCCTAGAACAGCCTAGCCAACACCATGGCAACATCCCAGAACACCCTAGCAACCCTATAGCAACATCCCAGCAGCTTCCTGGAACACCCTAGCAACCCAAAAACAATGTTCTATTATCTTCCTAGAACACCCTAGCAACTCCATATCAAAGTTGAAGTAGCTTTTGACACCTTTGGCACCCCTAACCCTAACCCATATCAACATGTTAGCAGCTTTGAACACCCTAGCAACCCTATAGCAATGCCCTTGCAGCTCCCTAGAGCACCCTAGTAACCCCATAGTGATGTTCCATAAACTTCTTAGAACGCCCTTTTACATCTTATAACACCCACAGCAAGGTTTAAGCAGCGTGTCACCCTATAGCAATGTCCTAGTAGATTCCAGAACACCCTAGCAACCCCAATAGCAGCTCCCTAGACCCTCTATAGCAACACCCTGGCAACCACGCACACCTCTCTCATGGCAGCTTTAACACAGACTAACACAGCATGTTTTCTTCTGAAAATGTGTAAATCGAGCAGTAAAGCTGTCTGATTTCAGCATGTTCACATCTGCTGCTGGCGGCTCTGCGCTTTCGGAAGTGTTTAAAGGGTTAGTTCAGCTAAAAATGTAAATGCTCTCATTAGTTCCTCCTGTGGTTGGCCAGCCGTCAGACCTCCGCTCATCTTCACACACAGATGAAGATATTAGTGTTGAAATCCGATGGCTCAGAAAGGCCTTCATTGACACCAATGTCATTTCCTCTCTCAAGACCCATAAAGGCACTAAAGACGTCGTTACAAAGCCCATCTCACTACAGCAGCTCTACAATCATTGATGAAGAGGCCAGAATAGAGTTAGTGCGCAAAAACACTAAATAATGACATATAGTGATGGCTGATTTCAGAACAAAGATTAGACATATTTTTTTTACAGTCTATGGTTTTGAGAGAGGAAATGTCATTGTGGCCAATGGAGGCGTTTCTGAGCCATCGGATTTGTGTCTGAAGATGAATGGAGGTCTGGGTGAGGAATTAAAGACAGAATTTTAATTTTTTAGGGAACTAACCCTTTAATTCTCCAGTAATTCCTCTGGTTCGGACACAGATGACTGTAGAGTCCCTCGAGCCGCGCTCAGATCAGTTAACCATGTGATCCGTCTGCAGGTGATGCTCAATGGAAGCTGTGTTCCTCAATCCCAGTGTCCTTGCTCCGTCCTCTCGCTCCTGTGGGCGTCGCCCAACGTCTCCCTGGACCTCCAAGAACAGGAAGTTCCCGCCGGAACCGTCATTCCAAACCTGTGCAACTCATGGTACTCATCAAAGCTTGTGTCATAGAGACAGAGCGTATTTAGGCCACGCCCACACCGGGGGGGACTCAACCCAACGCTCTCCATTGACTTTGTATTGCGTGAAGCGGTCGCCTCGTCTTTTCTTACTTATTACAAAAAACAGAACAATGTCTAAAAGCTGATATGTGACGAGGTGTGCAGCAAACAAGCTAAAAAACACAGAACTCAGTTTTTATAAGCTGTCGACCCAAAAAACGAGCGTTTAAGGAGACAAAAGTGGACACAGGCAGTAAGACGTGAAGCTTCATCAGGAAGAATGGCTCAGTTTTGGGATCCTGACACTCAGTATGTCTCAGTATGTCTACGTGTGCAGTAAACATTTAGTCAAATATCCAAATGTCAGTTTTATATATTATATTTCCTGTCTCTGATTACTTTCTCCTCCAGTGGGCGTAGTTCTCAGTGTAATATAACATGTCCCGCTCTGTCTCTAGTGCCTGTATACACTTTTTTATCTTTAAACGCTCGTTTTTTTGGGGTCAGCAGCTTATAAACACTTCTGGGTTTTTGGTTCTGTGTTTTTGAGCTTGTTTTCTGCACACCTCGTCACAGATCAGCTTTTAGACATTGTTCGTTTTTTTGTAATAAGTCTGAAATGATAAGGAGGCGCTTCCCACAATAGAGAGTCGATGGAGACGATTGGTTTGTTTTCGTCCGCCGGTGGGCGTGGCTTTCAGATTATGTCTCTATGCGGCTCCTCGTCTTCCTCTTTCTTTGGCAGGGTGTGTGTTGGGTGTGTGTTGGGTGTGTAAATGGAGAAGCTGTGGTTATGGGATTGAGAATTAATAACTCATGAAACTCTCCAAGGCTTTATAAGAGCGTCTCAGTGTCGTGAAGGGAAACTCACACCCTCTCTTTGAATATCAAGAGGTCACTCTGACATCGCTGAAGGAATTTGATGCCCGGACAAAAATACACACAATACAGGATTAGATATTCTGAAGTAAATGCTCGGCTCATGTTTCACCATTAATCAAAATAATATATTAATATGGTATAAATGTGTGTGTGAGTGTGTGTGAGTGAGAGTGTGTGTGTGTGTGAGAGAGTGTGTCTGTGTGTGGGTGTCAGAGACAGAGTGTGTGTGTGTGTGTGTGTGTGTGTGTTGGTGAGAGAGAGAGAGAGAGAAAGAGAGAGAGTGTGTGTGTGTGTGTGTGTGTGTGTGTGTGGGTGTGTGTGTGTGTGTGTGTGTGTGTGTGTGTTGGTGAGAGAGAAAGAGAGAGTGTGTGTGTGTGTGTGTGTGTGCGTGCGTGTGAGAGAGAGTGTGTGTGTGTTGGTGAGAGAGTGTGTGTGTGAGAGTGAGTGAATAAGTGTGTGGGTGAGTGAGTGAGTGTGTGTGTTTGAGAGTGTGTGTGTGTGAGTGAGTGAGTGAGTGAGAGAGAGTGTGTTTTGGTGAAAGAGAGAGAGAGAGAGAGAGAGAGAGAGATGTTTTGTGTGTGCGTGTGTGTGTGCGTGTGTGTGTGCGTGCCTGTGTGTGTAAGTGAGTGAGTGAGAGAGAGTGTGTTGTTTGTGTGTGTGTGAGAGAGAGGTTGTGTGAGAGTGAGTGAGTGTGTGTCTGTTTGTAAGTGTGTGTGTGTGTGTGTGTATGTTTGTGAGAGTGTGTGTGAGAGAGAGAGAGTGTGTGTGAGAGTGTGTGTAAGTGTTCTCTCTCATTTTTATTAATGATAACTCTAAAAGAGAAGTGAAATATGATGAGCATGTTCTGTCTTAGGGATATCTAACATTAAGCATGAAAAGCTAAATAAGTAAAGTGTGTATCTGTGTGTAAAGTGTGTATCTGTGTGTAAAGTGTGTATCTGTGTGTAAAGTGTGTATCTGTGTGTAAAGTGTGTATCTGTGTGTAAAGTGTTTATCTGTGTGTAAAGTGTGTATCTGTGTGTAAAGTGTTTATCTGTGTGTAAAGTGTGTATCTGTGTGTAAAGTGTTTATTTGTGTGTAAAGTGTGTATCTGTGTGTAAAGTGTTTATCTGTGTGTAAAGTGTTTATCTGTGTGTAAAGTGTGTATCTGTGTGTAAAGTGTGTATCTGTGTGTAAAGTGTTTATCTGTGTGTAAAGTGTGTATCTGTGTGTTTGACAGTGTCTGTGACGGTGGGCTCTTTACCTGCACTAACGAGTCATGTGACGGTAAGTCATGTGATGACCTCATACACACACGGGTTATGAGTGTAGTGACAGGAACAGAGTGTGATCTCTGTGTGTGTGTGTGTGTGTGTCAGTGGACTGTGAGTGGAGTGGCTGGTCAGCGTGGAGCTCTTGTTCGGCGTCCTGCGGCTCTGGACATCAGCTCTCCAGCCGGACGATACAGCGCCGGCATCAGTTCAGAGGACAGGAGTGTGAGGGGCCGTCACACACATCACGAGTCTGCAGGGGCCCCGCATGCGGTGAGAAATACTGTGCAGAGGGATTGTTTTATTTTATTATTATTTTAGTTTATTTTTATTATTTATTTATTTTATTTTTTATGTATCTATTTATCAATTTATTAATTTATTTTATTTTATTATTATCATTCTGCTTTCTTTCTTTCTTTTAATGTTTGAATCATGCTAGCAACAGCTGTCAGGGCATAATAATAATAATAATAATAATAATAATAATAATAATAATAATAATAATAATAATAATAATGTTATTTGTTTGTTTGATTTTAATATTAATTATTAATTTATTTGGTTTAAGAATAATGTTAATTACTTTTTCTCTTTTAAGTGATTTTTTTATTTGATTAAATGTGTGTGTGTATTTGGTCACTATTATTATTTTAGTATAATAATTTTCCCTTTTTGTCTTGGTAATGTATCTGAAATTATATATATATATATATATATATATATATATATATATATATATATATATATATATATATATATATATATATATATATATATACACAAAGATATATAAATTAATAAATTTGTAATAATTATAATAATAATAATAATTTATTTTATATATATATATATAATATTATATATATATATATATATATATATATATATATATATATATATATATATATATATATAGTAATACAAATATTAATTCATTTGGATTAATAATAAGGATAATATTAATAATAATACTTTTTAAACATAAATAATAAAAACTATTAATTGTTTCTAATAATAATAATGATAATTATTATTTTATAATAATATTTGTGTTAGTAATAGTAATGTATTTGTTTATAATAATAATGATAATAATATTTATTATTATATTATTACTTATTTATATGATTATTAATAATAATACCAACTAATATTTGTTTGTTTGTTTTTAATAACAATAATAATATAATAATGATAATTGATTCATGTTTTTTAAGTGTAACTGTAACTGTTCAATATACTGTAAATATGGCATCTAGCCAGAGTCCAGTGCTCACGAGCTACTGTTCCCACAGTGTGTCCGGCGGGTGAGCGCTGGCTCTGGAGTGTGTCTGGATCAGAGCGAGTGTGTGAGAGGGGGTGTGTGGACCTGTACCGGCCCGACTCGCTCAACTGCACGGGCCCCGGGGCCCCGGAGGGCTGTGTGTGTGAGGAGGGCCGGTATCGGAGCCTGGAGGGCCGGTGTGTGATTCCAGCTCTCTGTCAGTGTGAAGAGGAAGACGGGACGCTTCGAGAGGTACAATCACTCGTCACTGACACCGCTGCCCTTTATCCTCGTTACTTTGTTTATTTATCCTGAGGAACGTCATTAATAAGGCTAATGGGCTAGCACTAGAACAAAGATAATTGCCATTATCAATAATGAATAAAAGCGCTGAAAGGTCTAAATGAACTACTGTGGCGCCCATTTAAGAGTTTCTTAAAGGGGTGGTTGCATGCGATTTCACTTTTTTAAAGGAACTGTGTGTAAGAAATGTATTTCAATGAATCATAAAATGGCCGTGATATGTCACTAGACATTAATAAATCATGTTCATTTCAAATACTTCTATCACTGACAGCAGTAGTCCGGCCAGGATATTGTCATTATAAAGTTGTTGTTGCCCTCAACTGATGTTGATGATGTCATGTTATGTTTTGGCCTGAAGCTCCGCCCCCTCCACCTATCGACCAATCACGGAGTCAGTAGTGTTTGGGGTTGCCAGATCTGCTCTAGTTACCACAGCTGTAGATCTACAAACGTTCTGCTGATCCTGCAGCCAATCTGGCAACCTCGAGTCAGGGGGAGGGGGAGGGGAATACACATATATCATTATAAAATAAATCATCTATTCTCTATAATGAATGTATACTTTAGTAAAGTGTAATTTATTCCTGTGATCAAAGCTGCATTTATCATCATTACTCCAGTCTTCAGTGTCACATGATCCTTCACTAATCACTCTCAGATGAGGATCTGATGATCAACACACATTTATGATTATTAACAATGATAAAAACATATCAAAATGTTTTTTTGGAAACTGTGATCTATTTTATTTCTCAGGTTTCTTTAAAGAATAAAAAGTTAAAACGAACAGCATTTATTTGCATTTATGAATTTCTTTACTGACATCTTTGATAAATAAAGGTTTTAAATTCTCTCTCTTTTTTAAATTTTACCACAAATATTTGAATGGTATTATTTTCACAAAAATGTTATGCAGCAAATGATTAGTGAAGGATCATGTGACACTGAAGACTGGAGTAATGATGATAAATTCAGCTTTGATCACAGGAATAAATTACACTTTACAATATATTCACATAGAGTACAGATGATTTACTTTATAATAATATTTCACATTTGTACTGGATTTTTGATCAAATAAATGCAGCCTTGGTGAGCGGAAGAGACTCTTTCAAAAACTTGTATTTTTTCCAAACTTTTGACAGGTACTGTGTGTGTGTATACATATATCATGAAGTAGTTATGGTAGGAAAGAGTCTGTCCAACAACATTTCTGTAAATATAAATGAACTCTCCATTGTGTGTCACAGCCGGGCTCTGAGTGGGTGGACGGCTGTCAGTCATGTCGCTGTATCAATGGCCAGAGACGCTGTCAATCAAACTGTCCTCCACTGCATTGCTCTGAGGTAAGAAATCTCTTTCATACACTATACTGCCAAAAGTATTGGGACGCCCCTAAATCTCTGAGTTCAGGTGTTCAGTCTCTTCATGGCCACAGGTGTATAACTCCAGCTCTCGGCCTGCAGACGCTTCTACACACATTAGTGTAAGAATGGGTCGCTCTCAGGAGCTCAGTGAACTCAAGCGTGGGGCCGTGATAGGTTGCCACCTGTGCATTAAGTCCATTCCTGACATTTCCTCACTACTAAATATTCCACGCTCAACTGTTAGTGAGATTATAACAAAGTGGAAGCCATTGGGGACAACGGCAACTCAGCCACGAAGTCTTAAATCCCAGAGCGGGGTCAGTGCATGCTGAGGGTCACAGTGCGCAGAAGTCACCAACTTTCTGCAGAGTCAACAGCTCCAGACCTCCAGACTTCTGTGGCCTTCAGATGAGCTCAAGAACAGCGGAGAGAGCTTCATGGAATGGGTTTCCATGGCCGAGCAGCTCATCCAAGCCTTACATCACCAAGAGCAATGCAATGTCAGGATCAGTAAGGAAAAATGGGAGTGCAAGAAGAGGTGACTTCATTAAATAACAAAATAAAACAAACACAAACCAAAAACCCACAAGGGGTAAAACAAACTTGAAATAAACTTAAATACCAAAATTATTAAACAGGGAGCAGAACATCCAAATGTCAACATTTCAACGTATGTTGAACATCAAACGTAAGACAGCGATCCAGCGCAGGACTCCAGACACGAGGGGAATAAAAAGGGTGACAAATCAGGCAGGTGATGAGGGAGAACAGGTGGTGCAAATAATCAATAATGAGATGATAAGAGGGGCGGGGTCAAGACAATAGACCAGAGACATGACGTAAGACCAAAACATGACAAACCAAAGTACATGCTAGAACATAACAAAAACACCACATGTGCTAAACAAGAAAAGACAAACATTTGACATCCAAAGCATGGGATGCAAGTGGGATGCAGTGGAGTAAAGCATCCACCACTGGACTCTAGAGCAGTGAGACATGTTCTCTGAGCAACAAATCACGCTTCAGTCTGACAATCCCAAGGACGAGTCTGGGTTTGGCGGTTGCCAGGAGAACGGACTTGCCTGACCTGCATTGTGCCAAGTGTAAAGTTTGGTGGAGGGGTGATTATGGGGTGGGGTTGTTTTTCAGGGGTTGGGCTTAGCCTCTTAGTTCCAGTAAAAGGAATTCTTCTACCAAGACATTTTGGACAATTTCATGTTCCCAACTTTGTGGGAACAGTTTGGGGACGGCCCCTTCCTGTCCCAGCATGACTCCGTTCCAGTGCACAAAGCGTCGCTCCATAAAGACATGGATGAGGAGTTTGGTGTGGAGGAACTTGACTGGCCTGCACAGAGTCCTGAGCTCAACCCGATAGAACAGCTTTGGGATGAATTAGAGCGGAGACTGAGAGCCAGGCCTTCTCGTCCAACATCAGTGCCTGACCTCACAAATGAGCTTCTAGAAGAATGGGCAAAAATCCCCATAAACACACTCCTAAACCTTGAGGAAGGCCTTCCCAGAAGAGCTGGAGCTGTTAGAGAGGGTGGGCTGACTCCAGATTAAACCCCACGGATTAAGAATTGGAAGTTCATGTGCATGTAAAGGCAGGCATCACAAAACTTTTGACAATGTTGTGTGTTTGCTTTTCTTCACTCCACACATAAAAAATAATTCTTCTGTCATATATTAATTGTTTCTCAGTTGTAAATCTGCACCTCTCACTGTTTGGTTTCACGTGTGTCGGCCAGTGAAGCAGTGAATAGGCTTGCATCAGAAATGAGCCCAGTTAGAGAACAGGCAGCAGATGCTGGAAATAGACTAACCGTTGTCCAGGCAACAGCTCCGGTCAGAGATTGTGTCCCAGATGGACGTCTCAGACCCTCAGCAGACCCTCGAGGAAGCTCTCAGACCCGACGTCTCCTGCAGAGATCGCTTCAAAAACTAAATAAAAATACTGCCTTCACTTTCACCAACGTTTGTTCTTCTTCATCCAGTCCAAAATTAAATTACCCAATTTGCATTTTTTGCTGCCGGCTGGAGTAAATGTCACTCCTCACTGTTGGGTTGTTCAAAGCTACAGTAATAATCACTGACAGAAATAAACACACATTCATTTCTGTGACTTTGGCTGCACCAAACTGAATTACAAAAATATAAAGATCAGTTTTCAAATATTCAAACAGTCAGTCATTTGTGCGATTTTAAAATTGCTGACTGTGAGAACTCATACAGTGCACACAAATACACTGCAATGTTTCAGGAGCAAGGCAAAGGTAAATAATAAAACACTGCCATAGGCCCTGATCACACAGAACACGTTTTTTTGCAGCGAGAGGCGCCTTTTTTGAATGGATTTCGGTTGTTAGAGAGCGTTATGCGCCCTGGGCGCCTCGCGTTTTAACCACTTGCTGCCCCTCGCGTTTTAACCACTTGCTGCCCCTCGCGTTTTAACCACTTGCTGCGCCTCGCGTTTTAACTACTTGCTGCCCCTCGCGTTTTAACCACTTGCTGCCCCTCGCGTTTTAACCACTTGCTGCGCCTCGCGTTTTAACCACTTGCTGCCCCTCGCGTTTTAACCACTTGCTGCCCCTCGCGTTTTAACCACTTGCTGCGCCTCGCGTTTTAACCACTTGCTGCGCCTCGCGTTTTTAACCACTTGCTGCCCCTCGCGTTTTAACCACTTGCTGCCCCTCGCGTTTTAACCACTTGCTGCCCCTCGCGTTTTAACCACTTGCTGCCCCTCGCGTTTTAACCACTTGCTGCGCCTCGCGTTTTAACCACTTGCTGCGCCTCGCGTTTTAACCACTTGCTGCCCCTCGCGTTTTAACCACTTGCTGCGCCTCGCGTTTTTAACCACTTGCTGCCCCTCGCGTTTTAACCACTTGCTGCCCCTCGCGTTTTTAACCACTTGCTGCGCCTCGCGTTTTAACCACTTGCTGCGCCTCGCGTTTTTAACCACTTGCTGCCCCTCGCGTTTTTAACCACTTGCTGCGCCTCGCGTTTTTAACCACTTGCTGCGCCTCGCGTTTTAACCACTTGCTGCGCCTCGCGTTTTTAACCACTTGCTGCCCCTCGCGTTTTAACCACTTGCTGCGCCTCGCGTTTTAACCACTTGCTGCGCCTCGCGTTTTAACCACTTGCTGCCCCTCGCGTTTTAACCACTTGCTGCGCCTCGCGTTTTAACCACTTGCTGCGCCTCGCGTTTTAACCACTTGCTGCCCCTCGCGTTTTAACCACTTGCTGCCCCTCACGTTTTAACCACTTGCTGCCCCTTGCGTTTTAACCACTTGCTGCGCCTCGCGTTTTAACCACTTGCTGCGCCTCGCGTTTTAACCACTTGCTGCGCCTCGCGTTTTAACCACTTGCTGCCCCTCGCGTTTTAACCACTTGCTGCGCCTCGCGTTTTAACCACTTGCTGCCCCTCGAGTTTTAACCACTTGCTGCCCCTCGCGTTTTAACCACTTGCTGCCCCTCGCGTTTTAACCACTTGCCGCTCTAAGCGGACAAGCGCCGACGTCATCGCGTTTATTTTCTTTTGTCCAGTCGAATGAATGGAGAGGCGGGCCTTCCGTTGTGTTGGCCGTTGCATTGATTTGACTGACAGTACAGGTGATTTGGGGGTTGCCTAGAAACATTAAAAAAACCTGCAGCACACTTCTCTTTTCGGAATGAAAAAACGCTTACCATAAAAGGCAGTGCAGTGCACCTTGCATTTTCGAACCTTAAAAACGCGTTCTGTGTGATCGGGGCCATAGTTTGGACAAACAGGACGTCCCGTTTTGAGCTCATGCCATTGGTTTAGTCAG
Organism: Pseudorasbora parva; assembly: GCF_024679245.1. Classification (NCBI taxonomy): domain Eukaryota; kingdom Metazoa; phylum Chordata; class Actinopteri; order Cypriniformes; family Gobionidae; genus Pseudorasbora; species Pseudorasbora parva. The sequence goes on from NC_090195.1 coordinate 1,463,434, forward strand.
TGTTTTTATGTTGTGCTGTTTAAAAAATAATGCTTGGGAACAGAGTGCAACAGTCAGGTTGTGGAAGTAAAAACTCCATAAATTTTCTCCATAGGAAAATATATTTTTTTTTACGATAACTTAGAAAAGGTTGAGAACCAGTCCATCAGACTCATGTTTTGGCTGGTCAGAGTCCAGATATAAACCCTCTAGATAGTTTGTTTGACACCAAATATTTATTATTAATGAACTGTTTGAAGCCATTAACATTGAGTTGGGCAACACTGTAAAAAGTTCCCCTGCTAAGTTACAGTATTTGTGCAATTCTTGCTACACTCTAAAAAATTCTGGGTAAAAAACAACCCAATGTTGGGTCAAATATGGACTAACCCAGCAATTGGGTTGTTTTAACCCAGCGATTGGGTTGTCTTAAAGGGTTAGTTCACCCAAAAATGAAATGTCTGTCATTAACTCCTCTCCCTAATGTCGTTCCACACCCGTAAGACCTCCGCTCATCTTCACACACAGTTTAAGATATTTTATATTTAGTCCGAGAGCGTATGCAAGTGTATGCACACTATACTGTCCATGTCCAGAAAGGGAATAAAAACATCATCACAGTAGTCCATATGAGACATCAGTGGGTTAATTAGAGTCTCTTGAAGCATCCAAAATACATTTGGGTCCAAAAATAACAAAAACTACGACTTTATTCAGCATTGCCTTCTCTTATAAAATATCTTAAACTGTGTGTGAAGATGAACGGAGATCATACGGGAGTGGAACGACATTAGGGGGAGGAGTTAATGACATAAACTTCATTTTTGGGTGAACTTACCCTTTAAGCAAATATTTAACCCAACCGCAGGGTTAAAACAACCCAATTGCTGTGATAGTCCATATTTGACCCAACATTGGGTTAAAACAACCCAGCATTTTTTAAGAGTGTACTTTCCTGACTAGTCTTTTTGGATTAAAAGGGTTAAGACCATTAAATATTTTGCCTTTTTTGGCTTGGGCCATTTTTATTTGCCCAAGGGAATAACAAGCCAAACAACAAAACTCAACCTACATTATATTACCTCTGTTTTACTCCATCTTTGGCTGTAAACGGCTCCGGGCACCTCAGGCCTGTGAAGTCTGTGTCAGCATCCGTCCATCTCACCGGAGACGAGTCACGTACGCAGAGCTATTCTGAGACTCGCGGCACCACCGATATCCTCCACATCATTTTTCTCTCTCTTTTCCAGGGTGAAGTGAAGGTGCTGGAAGCGGAGGACTGCTGCCCTGTGTGCCGGAGAGAGTATCCAGGTAAGAGTCACGAAACACACCAGTAATAGGGAAGAGTGAGCCGAGAGTCGGTGATATTTGTCAGCAGTTCTCATTGCCCTTATGTGCCACAGACTATTGCTGTAGTACACATCATTAGGCAGACTGGAGCTTTTGCTCTGGCACTCCAAGTTTGAGTCAAACTACAGCAGAGGAACTACATTTCAACACAAACAACACAAAAAGAGATTGCAGGACCCTGTAAATTCCTCTCAGTGAAAAGGATTAGTTCAGTATAAAAATGCTGACTTGTGAAAAAAAGTTTCAGGAGTAACGACTGCATTTAAATGCAGGAGCAAATCTTCTAAATCAGTGGGAGATCTGCAGAAAACATTGGTGAACGTGAAAAATAAACTACTACTAACTATATAACCATCCATACATAGAATGGCAAACAAGCATATATTAAGGAATCTGTGTTTGTCTGAGAATAACAAACAGGTAAAAATGTATCAAGTTTAATTTTTTTATATTTGTGAACATGCTAACTAACACGCTTTACATGCACATAACTAACACATGCAAACACTTAACATGCAATAACTGATGCTTAACATATAGTAACTAACATGCTTAATATGCGAATAATAACATGCTTAACATGCACATAACTAACACGCTTAACATACAATAACTGACATGCTTAACATACAGTAACTGACATGCTTAACATACAGTAACTGACATGCTTAACATACAATAACTGACATGCTTAACATACAGTAACTGACATGCTTAACATACAATAACTGACATGCTTAACATATAGTAACTAACATGCTTAACATACAGTAACTAACATGCTTAACATACACATAACTAACACATACAATAACTGACATGCTTAACATACAATAACTGACATGCTTAACATACAGTAACTAACATGCTTAACATACAATAACTGACTTGCTTAACATACAGTAAATGACATGCTTAACATACAGTAACTGACATGCTTAACATACAGTAACTGACATGCTTAACATACAATAACTGACATGCTTAACATACAATAACTGACATGCTTAACATACAGTAACTGACATGCTTAACATACAGTAACTGACATGCTTAACATACAGTAACTGACATGCTTAACATACAATAACTGACATGCTTAACATACAGTAACTGACATGCTTAACATACAGTAACTGACATGCTTAACATACAGTAACTGACATGCTTAACATACAATAACTGACATGCTTAACATACAATAACTGACATGCTTAACATACAATAACTGACATGCTTAACATACAGTAACTGACATGCTTAACATACAGTAACTGACATGCTTAACATACAATAACTGACATGCTTAACATACAATAACTGACATGCTTAACATACAATAACTGACATGCTTAACATACAATAACTGACATGCTTAACATACAATAACTGACATGCTTAACATACAATAACTGATATGCTTAACATACAATAACTGATATGCTTAACATACAATAACTGACATGCTTAACATACAGTAACTAACATGCTTAACATGCAAATAACTTAACATGCACATAACTAACACATGCAATAACTGACATGCTTAACATACAGTAACTAACATGCTTAACATGCAAATAACTTAACATACACATAACTAACACATGCAATAACTTAACATGCTTAACATACAGTAACTAACATGCTTAACATGCACATAACTAACACATGCAATAACTGACATGCTTTACATACAGTAACTAACATGCTTAACATACAGTAAGTGACATGCTTAACATACAGTAACTAACATGCTTAACATACACATAACTAACACATACAATAACTGACATGCTTAACATACAGTAACTAACATGCTTAACATACAGTAACTAACATGCTTAACATACAGTAACTAACATGCTTAACATACACATAACTAACACATACAATAACTGACATGCTTAACATACAATAACTGACATGCTTAACATACAGTAACTAACATGCTTAACATACAATAACTGACATGCTTAACATACAATAACTGACATGCTTAACATACAGTAACTAACATGCTTAACATGCACATAACTAACATGCTTAACATACAGTAACTAACATGCTTAACATACAGTAACTAACATGCTTAACATACAATAACTGACATGCTTAACATACAGTAACTAACATGCTTAACATACAATAACTGACATGCTTAACATACAATAACTGACATGCTTAACATACAGTAACTAACATGCTTAACATGCACATAACTAACATGCTTAACATACAGTAACTAACATGCTTAACATACAGTAACTAACATGCTTAACATACACATAACTAACACATACAATAACTGACATGCTTAACATACAATAACTGACATGCTTAACATACAGTAACTAACATGCCTAACACATACAATAACTGACATGCTTAACATACAATAACTGACATGCTTAACATACAGTAACTAACATGCCTAACACATACAATAACTGACATGCTTAACATACAGTAACTAACATGCCTAACACATACAATAACTGACATGCTTAACATACAATAACTGACATGCTTAACATACAGTAACTAACATGCCTAACACATACAATAACTGACATGCTTAACATACAATAACTGACATGCTTAACATACAATAACTGACATGCTTAACATACAGTAACTAACATGCTTAACATGCACATAACTAACACATACAATAACTGACATGCTTAACATACAATAACTGACATGCTTAACATGCACATAACTAGCACATAACTAGCATGATAATAACATATCACTATCATCTATTCAGACTAGATTATTTTGCATATTTTGGGTCTTAAGCAGTTAATGGTAATGCTAATACATTTTGATGTTTGATTATAAGGATTTTTTGTATGATATTTTAGCAATGTGTATATTAAAGCCAACATGAAATGTTATTCGACCCTGTAATACACAATCTTTCTGAGGGGAAATCGGATATTTAGCCAGGGGAAAAAATGTTGAAGCAAGTCAATGAAAAATTACAAAACCAAAAAAATGTTCTTTATAAAATCATGCACAGATGATCTTTGCACATTAAGAATACTGTACTAAGAAAGAAAACGAGTTGATTTTAATTTTAATGTTGGTTTTAAAATGCATTTTCTCCTTATTCTGCATGTGCATCCATTAATCCTCGTTTCTCTCTCCCTCCTCCTGTCCCATTTTCTCCCGTGAACATCACTTTCTCGTCTCCAGAGGATCCTGTTGCCGAGTGCCGTCGTTACACTGAGGTCAGGAACATCACCAAGGGCGACTGTCGCCTGGACAACGTGGAGGTCAGCTTCTGCAGAGGGCGCTGTTTATCCAGGACTGATGTCATTCTGGAGGTGTGTGTTATTCTCTCTGAATGATCTGAGAAGTGCTGCATGGACCATCTGTGTATTTCTACTTATGTATTATGTGTTATAAATGCATCAGTGTAGCTTATACTGTTAGGTCAATAGCAAACATATACTAATCAGGCATAACATTATGACCGACAGGTGTGAAGTGAATAACTCTGATGATCTCTTCCTCACGGCTCCTGTTAGTGGGTGGGATATATTAGGCAGCAAGTGAACATTTTGTCCTCAAAGTCGATGTGTTAGAAGCAAGCGGCAACCTCCCGCGATGTCTCTTGAAGCCAATACCGAAGTAATGTAAACTGCAGTTCATCGACTGGCCACTAGAGCGGCTCCAGAAGGAGCAGAATCTCAGCCCCATGTTAAAAATTTTATAGCGAAAAAAAAAAACATGTTTACAGTCTGGGACAAATTGTTGTTTTGGTCTATAGGGCTAATTTTGCCCTTCATGACGACTGTGAGGGGGTGAATTTATTTATAACTCATTCGTTTACATTATATAAAGCCTTAAAGTTCTGCATAATTAAGGGGGCGTGGCCACTTTGACTGACAGGTGGATAGCCATTTATCCGCTGTCTGTTAGTCATCGCGTCACCTAAGCTCCGCCCACATCCTGCCTCTTTGGCCATTTTCTGTTATCCGGGAGTGACACGCGATGACGCGCTCGCAAGATCACCGCCCAGCTCCCCCCTACTTTAAGCTTCAGGACGGCTTATCGGAATCTAATGTGTGACGTCACGGACACTACATCCATATTTTTTTACAGTCTGTGGTTGGAAGCAGGAGAAATGGGCAAGCGTAAGGATTGGAGCGAGTTTGACAAGAGCCAAATTGTGACGGCTAGACGACTGGGTCAGAGCATCTCCAAAACTGCAGCTCTTGTGGGCTGTTCCCGGTCTGCAGTGGTCAGTATCTTTCAAAAGTGCTCCAAGGAAGGACCAGTGGAGAACCGGCCACAGGGTCATGGGCGGCCAAGGCTCATTGATGCACGTGGGGAGCGAAGGCTGGCCCGTGTGGTCCGATCAAACAGACGAGCTACTGGAGCTCAAACTGCTCCAGAAGTTAATGCTGGTTCTGATAGAAAGCTGGTCTGAGGAATCACGTGTTCTTTTACATCATGTGGATGGCCGGGTGTGTGTGTGTGGCTTACCTGGGGAACACATGGCCCCAGGATGCACTATGGGAAGAAGGCAAGCCGGCGGAGGCAGTGTGATGCTTTGGCCAATGTTCTGCTGGAAAACCTTGAGTCCTCCATCCATGTGGATGCTACTTTGACACGCTCCACATACCTAAGCATTGCTGAGACCATGTTCAGCCTTTCATGGAAACGGTATTCTGGTGGCTGTGGCTCTTCCAGCAGGATAATGCTCCTGACACAAAGCACAAATGCTTCAGGAATGGTTTGAGGAGCTCAACAACCAGTTTGAGGCGTCGACTCGGCCTCCAGATTCCCCAGATCTCAATCCAATCGAGCATCTGTGGGATGAGCTGAACAAACAAGTCCGATCCATGAAGGCCCCACCTCACAACTTAAAGGACTTAAAGGATCTGCTGCTAACATCTTGGTGCCAGATACCACAGCACACCTTCAGGGGTCTAGAGGAGTCGACGGGTCAGCAAAAGGGGGACCAACACAATATAGTCATAATGTTATGCCATGTTTATATACAAGAGAACTCAACTCAGCCTTCAAAATATTATGTTGTACATTCGAAAAGATTAAAGACAGTTTTTACTTTTAAAACCAAGAACAATATTTGATGTAATATTTCCTGATATCATTCATTAAGCCATTGATGATTTACGATAAATTCTAGTAATAGATACGTCTTACAATGTACAACAGTAATTAATATCAGTTATTTATGATACCTCATGTAGTATATAAAAGTCCATCATAGAGCAGATTAATGAACAGCACAACACGACCAAAGCACCACATCTATCAGGCGGCGGCTGTTCTCTGCTCTTGAAGGGCCACATCTATCAGGCGGCGGCTGTTCTCTGCTCTTGAAGGGCCACATCTATCAGGCGGCGGCTGTTCTCTGCTCTTGAAGGGCCACATCTATCAGGCGGCGGCTGTTCTCTGCTCTTGAAGGGCCACATCTATCAGGCGGCTGCTCTCTGCTCTTGAAGCGCCACATCTATCAGGCGGCGGCTGTTCTCTGCTCTTGAAGGGCCACATCTATCAGGCGGCGGCTGTTCTCTGCTCTTGAAGGGCCACATCTATCAGGCGGCGGCTGTTCTCTGCTCTTGAAGCGCCACATCTATCAGGCGGCGGCTGTTCTCTGCTCTTGAAGGGCCACATCTATCAGGCGGCGGCTGTTCTCTGCTCTTGAAGCGCCACATCTATCAGGCGGCGGCTGTTCTCTGCTCTTGAAGCGCCACATCTATCAGGCGGCGGCTGTTCTCTGCTCTTGAAGGGCCACATCTATCAGGCGGCGGCTGTTCTCTGCTCTTGAAGCGCCACATCTATCAGGCGGCTGTTCTCTGCTCTTGAAGCGCCACATCTATCAGGCGGCGGCTGTTCTCTGCTCTTGAAGGGCCACATCTATCAGGCGGCGGCTGTTCTCTGCTCTTGAAGGGCCACATCTATCAGGCGGCTGTTCTCTGCTCTTGAAGGGCCACATCTATCAGGCGGCTGTTCTCTGCTCTTGAAGGGCCACATCTATCAGGCGGCGGCTGTTCTCTGCTCTTGAAGGCCCACATCTATCAGGCGGCGGCTGTTCTCTGCTCTTGAAGGGCCACATCTATCAGGCGGCGGCTGTTCTCTGCTCTTGAAGGGCCACATCTATCAGGCGGCGGCTGTTCTCTGCTCTTGAAGGGCCACATCTATCAGGCGGCGGCTGTTCTCTGCTCTTGAAGCGCCACATCTATCAGGCGGCTGTTCTCTGCTCTTGAAGCGCCACATCTATCAGGCGGCGGCTGTTCTCTGCTCTTGAAGCGCCACATCTATCAGGCGGCGGCTGTTCTCTGCTCTTGAAGGGCCACATCTATCAGGCGGCGGCTGTTCTCTGCTCTTGATGCGCCACATCTATCAGACGGCGGCTGTTCTCTGCTCTTGAAGCGCCACATCTATCAGGCGGCTGTTCTCTGCTCTTGAAGCGCCACATCTATCAGGCGGCGGCTGTTCTCTGCTCTTGAAGCGCCACATCTATCAGGCGGCGGCTGTTCTCTGCTCTTGAAGGGCCACATCTATCAGGCGGCGGCTGTTCTCTGCTCTTGAAGGGCCACATCTATCAGGCGGCGGCTGTTCTCTGCTCTTGAAGGGCCACATCTATCAGGCGGCGGCTGTTCTCTGCTTTTGAAGCGCCACATCTATCAGGCGGCGGCTGTTCTCTGCTTTTGAAGCGCCACATCTATCAGGCGGCGGCTGTTCTCTGCTCTTGAAGGGCCACATCTATCAGGCGGCGGCTGTTCTCTGCTCTTGAAGGGCCACATCTATCAGGCGGCTGTTCTCTGCTCTTGAAGCGCCACATCTATCAGGCGGCTGTTCTCTGCTCTTGAAGCGCCACATCTATCAGGCGGCGGTTGTTCTCTGCTCTTGAAGCGCCACATCTATCAGGCGGCGGCTGTTCTCTGCTCTTGAAGGGCCACATCTATCAGGCGGCGGCTGTTCTCTGCTCTTGAAGCGCCACATCTATCAGGCGGCGGCTGTTCTCTGCTCTTGAAGCGCCACATCTATCAGGCGGCTGTTCTCTGCTCTTGAAGGGCCACATCTATCAGGCGGCGGCTGTTCTCTGCTCTTGAAGCGCCACATCTATCAGGCGGCGGCTGTTCTCTGCTCTTGAAGCGCCACATCTATCAGGCGGCGGCTGTTCTCTGCTTTTGAAGGGCCACATCTATCAGGCGGCGGCTGTTCTCTGCTCTTGAAGGGCCACATCTATCAGGCGGCGGCTGTTCTCTGCTTTTGAAGGGCCACATCTATCAGGCGGCGGCTGTTCTCTGCTTTTGAAGGGCCACATCTATCAGGCGGCTGCTGTTCTCTGCTTTTGAAGCGCCACATCTATCAGGCGGCTGTTCTCTGCTCTTGAAGGGCCACATCTATCAGGCGGCGGCTGTTCTCTGCTTTTGAAGGGCCACATCTATCAGGCGGCGGCTGTTCTCTGCTCTTGAAGCGCCACATCTATCAGGCGGCTGTTCTCTGCTCTTGAAGGGCCACATCTATCAGGCGGCGGCTGTTCTCTGCTTTTGAAGGGCCACATCTATCAGGCGGCGGCTGTTCTCTGCTCTTGAAGGGCCACATCTATCAGGCGGCGGCTGTTCTCTGCTCTTGAAGCGCCACATCTATCAGGCGGCTGTTCTCTGCTCTTGAAGGGCCACATCTATCAGGCGGCGGCTGTTCTCTGCTTTTGAAGGGCCACATCTATCAGGCGGCGGCTGTTCTCTGCTCTTGAAGGGCCACATCTATCAGGCGGCTGTTCTCTGCTCTTGAAGGGCCACATCTATCAGGCGGCGGCTGTTCTCTGCTTTTGAAGCGCCACATCTATCAGGCGGCTGTTCTCTGCTCTTGAAGGGCCACATCTATCAGGCGGCGGCTGTTCTCTGCTTTTGAAGGGCCACATCTATCAGGCGGCGGCTGTTCTCTGCTCTTGAAGGGCCACATCTATCAGGCGGCGGCTGTTCTCTGCTCTTGAAGGGCCACATCTATCAGGCGGCGGCTGTTCTCTGCTCTTGAAGGGCCACATCTATCAGGCGGCTGTTCTCTGCTCTTGAAGCGCCACATCTATCAGGCGGCTGCTCTCTGCTCTTGAAGCGCCACATCTATCAGGCGGCTGTTCTCTGCTCTTGAAGGGCCACATCTATCAGGCGGCGGCTGTTCTCTGCTCTTGAAGGGCCACATCTATCAGGCGGCTGTTCTCTGCTCTTGAAGCGCCACATCTATCAGGCGGCGGCTGTTCTCTGCTCTTGAAGCGCCACATCTATCAGGCGGCGGCTGTTCTCTGCTCTTGAAGCGCCACATCTATCAGGCGGCGGCTGTTCTCTGCTCTTGAAGGGCCACATCTATCAGGCGGCGGCTGTTCTCTGCTCTTGAAGGGCCACATCTATCAGGCGGCGGCTGTTCTCTGCTCTTGAAGCGCCACATCTATCAGGCGGCTGTTCTCTGCTCTTGAAGCGCCACATCTATCAGGCGGCGGCTGTTCTCTGCTCTTGAAGCACCACATCTATCAGGCGGCGGCTGTTCTCTGCTCTTGAAGGGCCACATCTATCAGGCGGCTGTTCTCTGCTCTTGAAGCGCCACATCTATCAGGCGGCGGCTGTTCTCTGCTCTTGAAGGGCCACATCTATCAGGCGGCGGCTGTTCTCTGCTCTTGGAGCGCCACATCTATCAGGCGGCGGCTGTTCTCTGCTCTTGAAGCGCCACATCTATCAGGCGGCGGCTGTTCTCTGCTCTTGAAGCGCCACATCTATCAGGCGGCGGCTGTTCTCTGCTCTTGAAGCGCCACATCTATCAGGCGGCGGCTGTTCTCTGCTCTTGAAGGGCCACATCTATCAGGTGGTGGCTGTTCTCTGCTCTTGAAGGGCCACATCTATCAGGCGGCGGCTGTTCTCTGCTCTTGAAGCGCCACATCTATCAGGCGGCGGCTGTTCTCTGCTCTTGAAGCGCCACATCTATCAGGCGGCGGCTGTTCTCTGCTCTTGAAGCGCCACATCTATCAGGCGGCGGCTGTTCTCTGCTCTTGAAGCGCCACATCTATCAGGCGGCGGCTGTTCTCTGCTCTTGAAGCGCCACATCTATCAGGCGGCGGCTGTTCTCTGCTCTTGAAGCGCCACATCTATCAGGCGGCGGCTGTTCTCTGCTCTTGAAGCGCCACATCTATCAGGCGGCGGCTGTTCTCTGCTCTTGAAGGGCCACATCTATCAGGAGGCGGCTGTTCTCTGCTCCTGAAGCGCCACATCTATCAGGCGGCGGCTGTTCTCTGCTCTTGAAGGGCCACATCTATCAGGCGGCGGCTGTTCTCTGCTCTTGAAGCGCCACATCTATCAGGCGGCGGCTGTTCTCTGCTCTTGAAGGGCCACATCTATCAGGCGGCGGCTGTTCTCTGTTCTTGAAGGGCCACATCTATCAGGCGGCGGCTGTTCTCTGCTCTTGAAGGGCCACATCTATCAGGCGGCGGCTGTTCTCTGCTTTTGAAGCGCCACATCTATCAGGCGGCTGTTCTCTGCTCTTGAAGCGCCACATCTATCAGGCGGCGGCTGTTCTCTGCTCTTGAAGGGCCACATCTATCAGGCGGCGGCTGTTCTCTGCTCTTGAAGCGCCACATCTATCAGGCGGCTGTTCTCTGCTCTTGAAGCGCCACATCTATCAGGCGGCGGCTGTTCTCTGCTCTTGAAGCGCCACATCTATCAGGCGGCGGCTGTTCTCTGCTCTTGAAGCGCCACATCTATCAGGCGGCGGCTGTTCTCTGCTCTTGAAGGGCCACATCTATCAGGCGGTGGCTGTTCTCTGCTCTTGAAGGGCCACATCTATCAGGCGGTGGCTGTTCTCTGCTCTTGAAGGGCCACATCTATCAGGCGGCGGCTGTTCTCTGCTCTTGAAGCGCCACATCTATCAGGCGACGGCTGTTCTCTGCTCTTGAAGCGCCACATCTATCAGGCGGCGGCTGTTCTCTGCTCTTGAAGCGCCACATCTATCAGGCGGCGGCTGTTCTCTGCTCTTGAAGCGCCACATCTATCAGGCGGCTGTTCTCTGCTCTTGAAGCGCCACATCTATCAGGCGGCGGCTGTTCTCTGCTCTTGAAGCGCCACATCTATCAGGCGGCGGCTGTTCTCTGCTCTTGAAGCGCCACATCTATCAGGCGGCGGCTGTTCTCTGCTCTTGAAGCGCCACATCTATCAGGCGGCGGCTGTTCTCTGCTCTTGAAGCGCCACATCTATCAGGCGGCTGTTCTCTGCTCTTGAAGCGCCACATCTATCAGGCGGCGGCTGTTCTCTGCTCTTGAAGGGCCACATCTATCAGGCGGCGGCTGTTCTCTGCTCTTGAAGCGCCACATCTATCAGGCGGCGGCTGTTCTCTGCTTTTGAAGCGCCACATCTATCAGGCGGCTGTTCTCTGCTCTTGAAGGGCCACATCTATCAGGCGGCGGCTGTTCTCTGCTTTTGAAGGGCCACATCTATCAGGCGGCGGCTGTTCTCTGCTCTTGAAGGGCCACATCTATCAGGCGGCGGCTGTTCTCTGCTCTTGAAGGGCCACATCTATCAGGCGGCGGCTGTTCTCTGCTCTTGAAGGGCCACATCTATCAGGCGGCTGTTCTCTGCTCTTGAAGCGCCACATCTATCAGGCGGCTGCTCTCTGCTCTTGAAGCGCCACATCTATCAGGCGGCTGTTCTCTGCTCTTGAAGGGCCACATCTATCAGGCGGCGGCTGTTCTCTGCTCTTGAAGGGCCACATCTATCAGGCGGCTGTTCTCTGCTCTTGAAGCGCCACATCTATCAGGCGGCGGCTGTTCTCTGCTCTTGAAGCGCCACATCTATCAGGCGGCGGCTGTTCTCTGCTCTTGAAGCGCCACATCTATCAGGCGGCGGCTGTTCTCTGCTCTTGAAGGGCCACATCTATCAGGCGGCGGCTGTTCTCTGCTCTTGAAGGGCCACATCTATCAGGCGGCGGCTGTTCTCTGCTCTTGAAGCGCCACATCTATCAGGCGGCTGTTCTCTGCTCTTGAAGCGCCACATCTATCAGGCGGCGGCTGTTCTCTGCTCTTGAAGCACCACATCTATCAGGCGGCGGCTGTTCTCTGCTCTTGAAGGGCCACATCTATCAGGCGGCTGTTCTCTGCTCTTGAAGCGCCACATCTATCAGGCGGCGGCTGTTCTCTGCTCTTGAAGGGCCACATCTATCAGGCGGCGGCTGTTCTCTGCTCTTGAAGGGCCACATCTATCAGGCGGCGGCTGTTCTCTGCTCTTGGAGCGCCACATCTATCAGGCGGCGGCTGTTCTCTGCTCTTGAAGCGCCACATCTATCAGGCGGCGGCTGTTCTCTGCTCTTGAAGCGCCACATCTATCAGGCGGCGGCTGTTCTCTGCTCTTGAAGCGCCACATCTATCAGGCGGCGGCTGTTCTCTGCTCTTGAAGGGCCACATCTATCAGGTGGTGGCTGTTCTCTGCTCTTGAAGGGCCACATCTATCAGGCGGCGGCTGTTCTCTGCTCTTGAAGCGCCACATCTATCAGGCGGCGGCTGTTCTCTGCTCTTGAAGCGCCACATCTATCAGGCGGCGGCTGTTCTCTGCTCTTGAAGCGCCACATCTATCAGGCGGCGGCTGTTCTCTGCTTTTGAAGCGCCACATCTATCAGGCGGCGGCTGCTCTCTGCTCTTGAAGCGCCACATCTATCAGGCGGCGGCTGTTCTCTGCTCTTGAAGGGCCACATCTATCAGGCGGCGGCTGTTCTCTGCTCTTGAAGGGCCACATCTATCAGGCGGCTGTTCTCTGCTCTTGAAGCGCCACATCTATCAGGCGGCGGCTGTTCTCTGCTCTTGAAGCGCCACATCTATCAGGCAGCTGTTCTCTGCTCTTGAAGCGCCACATCTATCAGGCGGCTGTTCTCTGCTCTTGAAGGGCCACATCTATCAGGCGGCGGCTGTTCTCTGCTTTTGAAGCGCCACATCTATCAGGCGGCGGCTGTTCTCTGCTCTTGAAGGGCCACATCTATCAGGCGGCGGCTGTTCTCTGCTCTTGAAGGGCCACATCTATCAGGCGGCGGCTGTTCTCTGCTTTTGAAGCGCCACATCTATCAGGCGGCTGCTCTCTGCTCTTGATTTAAATGTTTCATCAGTTACTGCAACTATTTTAAAATGTGTTTGAAATGGAAACTTCTGTCAGGTTGCTATGGAAACCAGTCTGCACACTCCAGCTTTAACAGCAAAACTCACACCTCTTTTTTTCTTCCCCTTCACATCTGCTCTCTCTCTCTCTCTCTCTCTCTCTCTCTCTCTCTCTCTCTCATGGACCGGAATCCTGGGATCATTTAGGGCGTTTCCTCTCCGGAGAGAGAGAGAGAGAGAGAGAGAGAGAGAGAGAGAGAGAGAGAGAGAGAGAGAGAGAGAGAGAGAGAGAGAGAGAGAGAGAGAGAGAGAGAGAGAGAGAGAGAGTGTGTGTGTGTGTGTGTGTGTGATAGAGAGAGAGAGCGAGCGAGCAGGCCATTGGCATTTGAGCAAATGTAGCGTGAAGACGATCTGAATTGTTATCTGTGTGTTTGTCTCATTTGATCTGTCCTCTCTCCCTCCCTCTCTCTCTCTCTTTCTTTCACACACACACACATACTCACTTTCTCTCACACACTCACACTCACACACTCTCTCTCCCTCTCTGTCACTCACTCACACACTCACTCTCTCTCACACACACTCCCTCACACACTCACTCTCTCTCTCTCTCTCTCTCACACACACACACACACACACACACACACACACACACACACACACACACACTCCCTCTCTCAGGAGCCGTACCTGCAGGCGTTGTGTGACTGCTGCAGTTATAGGCTGGACCCTCAGAGCCCGGTGCGTTTCCTCAGCCTGCGGTGTGCCAGCGGAGACGTGGAGCCTGTGGTCCTGCCCGTCATTCACAGCTGCGAGTGCACCAGCTGCCAGGGTGGGTAACGCCAGAGCACACCACTGTTAGTCCGGACAATGAGCCAAGATAACATACAAACAAACTGGACACTCTAAACAATGGACAGACCCAGCGGTTGGGTTAAATGTTTCCACAAACTTTTATTTTACCCAACTATTGTTTAAAATCACTGTATGTCTGGCTGAATAATAACACTGGACTATAACTGGACTAAAAAAACCCATTCACTGGACTAAAACAACCCATTCACTAGGCTAAAACAACCCATTCGCTAGGCTAAAACAACCCATTCACTGGACTAAAACAACCCATTCACTGGACTAAAACAACCCATTCACTGGACTAAAACAACCCATTCACTGGACTAAAACAACCCATTCACTGGACTAAAACAACCCATTCACTAGGCTAAAACAACCCATTCGCTAGGCTAAAACAACCCATTCACTGGGTTAAAACAACCCATTTGCTGGGTTAAAACAACCCATTTGCTTTAATATGCTGTAATTAGGAGTTTATTGAAGCAAAAGTTGTAGTTAATACACTCAAAAAAGCCTTTTTCAAGATTTATGCATTTAAATAAACAAGGCTTTTTTGAACTCCAACATTTCCCTCAATAAATTCCTAATTATGGCATATTATAATATGTCGTAATTAGGAACTTATTGAGGAAAATGTTTTAGTTCAAAAAGCCTAAAATCTTTGAAAATAAATAAATCTAAATTGAAAATTTAAATCTTGAAAAAGGCTCTCTCTATATATATATATATATATATGACATACATGATGTTCTTCCTCAAATACCTATAGGTAGTTGTTAAGTTTATGTATTAAGGGATATAGAATATGGTCACGCATTAATGTGCTTTATAAATACTTATAAACTGCATATCCTAGAAGTATGCATGCAAATAAGCAATTAGTTAATAATGAGAATTGGACCATAAACTAAAGTGACACAAATTTTGCCCAAATCTTCTTTACACATTTGAATTTTTTTGGGGGGTGAACTAAGTTATAGTTAATACCAACAGACATTTATCATTAACTTCATTCATGGACAAACATAAATCATTCATAGTTTTGTACATGTGGTATTTCCACCATGTTTTAACCAAAGCACCGTGTGATCGCGCTGTAACCCATGTACGCTGCGTTTCCAGCATGCCTGATCTCATTAGGCTCGTTCTCGTCAGTGTTTAGTCATTCATCGATGCGATTGATCTCATTAGCTAATTGAATCTGTGGGACTTCACTTAGAGGGGGCGCATTTTTTATCATACGCCGTCATGGAGCCGTTTCATTCAGATTGATATTTACTGATAAACTTTGTAAACAAAGCTGCAAAATTTGCTCTAAAAATGCCTTAAAATGAAATGAAATGTTTGAAGAGCACACCGAGGGTGCAGAAGAGATCGTCTGGCAGCTTTCAAGACGTCAGAACGACGAGACGAGCTCAAATAAACGTGAAACTGGATTTTCTGTGCCAATTATTAAGCAAACTGAAATGGATCCTAATTAACATGTCATTGTGAATTGTTGCGTTTGAATGCATTTGTGTATGCATGAAGAACAGCCATAAAGCTTCCTAGAACACTTATTTAGCCAGTTTGAGCGACCACAACATTTCCCATAATTCACCACAAGCATCAATTACACACATAATGGGCTTCCTTTGCTCTTTATTGTGTTGCACTAGCGCTAAAAGCTTCCTGTTTTTTTTGAGAAGTGAAAATGAGAAATACGAAACTGCAATGTCCGGTTTATCCCAAAAACACTGGCAAATGCACATCATGATCGCAACTTCTCAAAGGCAGATGAATACTTGTTTGAACCGTTAGCGGGTGGATTACTAAATAAATAAATAAAAATAAATGTTTTTTGTTGGTTTAACTTAAAAAAGTAAGTAACCTGGTTGCCTTAAAATTTTGAGTTTATTGAAATTAAAAATTTGAGTTGATACAATGAAGGAAATTTGTTTAATAAATAGAAACTCAAAATATTATTGTATTTGAACCGCAAAAATGCGATAAATCATGAAAATTGTCAGGAATCAGGAATGGAGGACCCAGATGCAGAGTGAACAATAATGACGGTTTATTAACGAGACAGATCAACAAGAGGGTGGTGGATGAGTGACAGTCCAAACACCAGGGCAGGGGACAGACACCACGATGATGGGCAGGGGAGGATGACCACTGAGACCAGTCCAGGCAGCCAACGAACTAGAGGACAGCTTGGGAGGCGACACCAGGCAGGGCGATGGTGGACCAATCCAGGCAGGAACCTGAGGCTTGATGTTCTCACAGAATCAGCTCCCGTCTAGGCTGAGAGGCAGCAGAGACAGCGGCCAGGGAAAACTCAGGACCGGAAACAACACAGGACACACACAAGACAAGACAACAAGAAATAACCCACATACTAACAACTATAAAATAAACAACCCTAAATAATAACTAGAGCTAGCAAAAAAAAAAAAAGGAAAATAAAACAAAAGGCAATCTCTATAAAAGACTGAATAAAATAAAAGGGGAAAACAGGAGAAAAATAAAATAAAAGGTAAGCTATCCAAAACAAGAAAACTGAACAATAAGGCTAGGGAGAAATACCAAAATAAAGCCTGGAGAAAAATGAGCAAAATAAAGTCAGAAACTTAACTAGACTAAAAAAATTCAGGAACAAAGAAAAAACTGAAAATAAATCCAAAGCTAGAAAAACAGGAGACACTAAATGTAGAACTGACTTGATACTGAGCTCAAAACTTGCACATAAATGCAACGACCCAGCAAAGACATGAGGGAAGGTAGCACAATATAAAGGGACCAGCGCACATGAGGAACAGGTGAGCACAATTAGTGAAACGAGGACTAGAATAGACTAAACAAGGGGCTGTGGTAACAGCAAACAAGGAGGCAGGACAAGAGGAACACATGACAAACACATAGAGATAGACAGATTCAAGACACAACGCAAACATAAGCCCCTTTCACACTGCGATTCCGGCGAATACACGGATAATGCGACCCGGCATTTGCTCCCGGGCCGCTAGATTTGGTCCATTCTCACTGCCAGCGAAATACCGTAATACGAGCGCTTTCACACACAACCCGTAACGGCCCCGGGTCGAGTTGACACGTGACATCCTGATGTGACGTATAACGGCGAGCGATCTCCGCTTCAGCGCGGATAGTAAGGAGCTCCGTGGTCTCGACTTGTGTCCAGTTTGCGCTCATTTCTGCTTGTTTAATTTTAGTTTCTTTTGTAGACGAACACTCTCTGCGTTTAAAACACCGACGAGCTCTTCTGGCACTGCAGGGTTGTGTTATTGAAAAAACAAGCTCTAGGAGTCGCACGATAACTACGTACACGTTGCGGCATTAGTTTTGGCTTTTGTTCACACAGCGCTCGCCCCGGATCGAATCCCGCAATGTTACTAGGTCCCCGACCCGGGTCGAATTCGGTAATCAATCCCGGGACGTGGTTGCTTTCACACAGAAGGCGACCCGGCAATGCTCCGGGAATATTGCGGGTCCGACGTGCAGTGTGAAAGGGGCTTTAGAAACATTAAACAAAGACAGAACAGACAAGACTGCCAGGGCCGAAACCCTGACAAAAATAGCACTATTTGGCATGTTTCACTGCGTCATCAGAAATAAAACACACACAATTACCCAATATGCTTACAAAATCTTTTAATAATATTTTAATAAAGGTTGTCGAATCTCAAAAAATGTTCATTGTATTAACTCAAAATTTTAAGGCAACCAGGTAAATTTTTCTAAATAATTGTTTACAGTGTATTGATCCTCCTTTGAGAAGTTCTTGCTGAAACTGTAATTATGATGTGCAGTTTTCGATTGGGATAAAATGCATGCATAAAATGGACGACTCCATATTTGTCTCTCATCAGGGACTAAATGTTGCTGACTGATTTAGGGACCATTCAGGCGTATTCAATGAATTTTTAGAAAGGTGTGAATCAAGAATGCAGGTTAAAATATTCCCAAAAGCCGTCAAATTGATCTGCTTTCCCTCTGTCCGCAGGTGGAGACCTGTCGAGACGCTGAATGGCCGCTGATGAATGCAGAGAGAGATGCTTCGTCCGTTCTTTACGTAGCTTGTCATTATATGACTGAACCTTTCCAATATTTGATATTTCCCAAAGCTCTACGAGATCCACAATCTGTACAGCCTTTAAATTATGTTTGGATTTATTACTTTTTCAATCTTTGATATGCTGTATTTCAATGAATCTAGCTCTTAATTATGATTATTATGAATATTATTATTGCCAAAGACAGTCTTCTTTTGCTTGTCATGACAACTGATTTCTTGGATAAATGTTTGTAGAAAATTATTGTATTATAAAAAAAAGCAGCTGTTAAATTTTACTAGTGTTTTCCCTTAAATGCACTGAGCTCTGTGGTTTGATATAAATTTATATATTATTTCTTGCACATGTATTTTAATGCATTTTTAAATTAACTTTATAATGCATTGTTATACGCTTTTAGAGAATATAATGCATTGAAACATGACGTAACATCTAAAAAATGCATTTTAACTTTGGCTACAGTTGTTTATGAACAGATACAATGCATTATAAGTGTATGCGTTTATTTCTAAATGTCCATAATTTCATCGATAGCCTCTTTTAAATGCATGGGTTTAACCACTGAAAATCTTCTCATAACTAATTTAATTAATTTTATGATTTTTGAGTTCAAACCGATTCCTTCATTATTATGCAAATCAAGCTGATTGAGAAAATGCAGGATATTTTGGTGATTTTACTGGTTTTAATGTCGCAATTAAACTATAACCTTTCTTTGGTAATGTGTTTATTTATTAGTGTGGCAGTTTATTGAAGATTGCACGACACAAATGCATTCATTTTGTCCCATTTGCACCTTGTTGTCATAGTGAATGAAAGGGATGGATGGGGAGGAGGATGCTGGGATGCTTCAAAGACAGTCTGGCTAAATATGGACAAAAGCGCCCTTGCGAAGCTCTGATTTCACACGGATTTTGCTATAAATGTCCGACTTTACTTATTTAGCATCTTAGTCTAATTAGCAAGAAGTTGCCAAATCGCTTTTATTGCCATAAAAACCCCGCGCAGACGCCGTTATGTCCACGCGGAGCGTCTTTTGTCTGCACGCGCGTGACGGCGCAGGGAAACCCCACGTCCGCGACGCGTGCACCGGCGATGACGTATCATGTACAGTCTGACAACGCGCGACACCGCCGAAGGTGGAAAACAAAGCGCACAAGGCTCGCGCGCGCAACTGTCAGGTGGAGCTGTCGGTGATCGCCCGACGGGATAACCGTTAAGTTTACCCGTGATTAACAAACCCGTGATTTCTGTTCATGTCCACAAAAATCCGTGCGACATCAAAGGGTTCGACACCTGCGAAAGGAGACAACGGGAAGAACCGAATACAGCTAAACATACTATAATTATTTAAGTTTAGCTGTGTTTGTAATTAGACGGACGCGAGTTCGTTGTTGTTGTTGGTCACCATCGAAACGGGAGGAGCGCGCGCCCTCTGAAGCGATAACAACCGTCACGCGTCTTTTTTTTCTTCTTCAAAGTACATTTTTCCCCCCGACGAATAAAAACTGAGGATCGCTTTAACTGGATAAAAGGATACCCAAGGACGTGACTATGGTATAAAAATTTGTCACGGAGTTCAGCGTCCCACATGTCACGAAGTAAATTGGTCTCACGTCATTTTTAAGAGATTACGCGACGTAAACAATCTTCCCATTGCGTTTGGAAACCGGAAACCGCTGTTTGGATACCGCACATCGCTCGTCGTTCTCCCGAGGGCTCGCTCGTGAGCGCCGCTGATGAAGTTCTCCAGAGCGCGGGAGGGTCGCGCATCGCCGTGTGGAGCCGCGCGTGCCCAGGGCGCGCAGAGCGTGGCGGGAAGGTCAGCTTGAGCTCGAGACACTCCGCTGGACCGAACGCGCGAGGATGCCGGTACGACGGGGGCACGTCGCGCCGCAAAACACTTTCCTCGACACGATCATCAGGAAATTCGAAAGTCAAAGTAAGTTCGTGTTTATTTACAGCGTTTAAATGTGTTTTTCCTCAGGAATACAGTTTTTTTTTTGGACGTGTACCGTGTTTTTCAGGTAACTTTTTATTCCTGTCAGAAAGATAACGGCCGAATCTACTCAAACGAAAGCGATTTTAAGTGTGAGATGAGCTAGAAATGGTGACAAATACATGTTACCACTCTTTACGGTGTGATATTCTATCAAATACATCGGAGAACAAGGTGAATAACTATAGTAAATGAATATGGAAGGTAGATAGTACCATGGTATATCAAAGTAACATGGTTTCACCACAGTACATTTTTATAAGGGTTGCTAATGAAACAGGTGTATCCAATAATACTGACATAATGCTAATGATGAGACCTTTTGCAGCCTATAGTAGTTTAGATGTTAAAATTGTAATTATTGTACGTGATCCAATAAAGAGAGAACCTCTGAGAAGAGGTACTTGATATATATATATATATATATATATATATATATATATATATATATATATATATATATATATATATATATATATATATATATATATATATTTATCAGTGGTCCGGTGGATGGGTCAGAGGTCACCCTGACTGGTCCATACGCAACAAACTGAGCTGCTCTGTGTATTCTGACAGCTTTCTCTCAGAACCAGCATTAACTTCTGGAGCAGTTTGAGCTCCAGTAGCTCGTCTGTTTGATCGGACCCCACGGGCCAGCCTTCGCTCCCCACGTGCATCAATGAGCCTTGGCCGCCCATGACCCTGTGGCCGGTTCTCCACTGGTCCTTCCTTGGAGCACTTTTGATAGATACTGACCACTGCAGACCGGGAACAGCCCACAAGAGCTGCAGTTTTGGAGATGCTCTAACCCAGTCGTCTAGCCGTCACAATCTGGCCAAACTCGCTCAAATCCTTACGCTTGCCCATTTCTCCTGCTTCACACACATCAACTCTGAGGACAAAATGTTCACTTGCTGCCTAATATATCCCACCCACTAACAGGAGCCGTGAGGAAAAGATCCTCAGTGTTATTCACATAATGTTATGCCTTTGTGTGTGTGTGTGTGTGTGTGTGTGTGTGTGTGTGTGTGTGTGTGTGTGTTTGTATATATATATGATGTTATATAGGCCATTATTGATCATGTAGTGTCGGAGCTTCATTATCAAGCTGTATATTATCCTTTATTTAAACCTGTGGTGGTTTTGTTCATAATATAGGCCTATAAATAGTCCTTTACATTAAGTGTTATCCAGTCAATCAACTTTATTAACTCTTATAGGTGATATTACAGCTTTTTAGTTATTAGTGACTATACAGAATCTTTTGTGAGAGTGTTGTATTAGGTCTGATCAGATAAATGCATCTAAACTCTGTTTTTAGACCAGGGTTTAACCTAGCATGTTCTGAACCTTTAAATTGCCTCAGTTTTCATGATGCATTCTCTGCTCGAACAGGTGTCAGACGTGGCTCTTCTTTCCTCCTAAGTTTTACTGGCTTTCAAAGAGCCAGTCTTCATTTCCATCGGTCTCAAACTGGACTTGATTTGATTCCTCTGATATCAATGAGTTATGCTGCAAATATGTGAATTTTGTGTATTGATGTTTGGCTCCGGTGAGGAATAGTGGGATATTTATTCCTATGGAATTCTTCTGTGCATCAGCTGACCGTCGTCCAGCGATTCCCACAGACATTTAGAATGAATACCGTCTTCAGTTAAATTATATTGGGGTATAATCTGTCAGTCCATAATTCACTTCTGAATGATTAATTATGCGTAGGTGTTAAACATACATGATTGATGTCAGTCCGTCCATGACACCTTTTCATCCATCCATCCATCCATCCATCCATCCATCCATCCATCCATCCATCCATCCATCCATCCATCCATGTCTTGAGCCATCCATCCATATATCCATCCATCCATGTCTTGATCCATCCATCCATCCATCCATCCATCCATCCATCCATGTCTTGATCCATCCATCCATCCATCCATCCATCCATCCATCCATCCATCCATGTCTTGATCCATCCGTCCATCCATCAATCCATCCATTCTTCTGTCTTGATCCATCCATCCATCCATCCATCCATGTCTTGATCCATCCATCCATCCATCCATCCATCCATCCAACAATCCATCCATCCATCCATGTCTTGATCCATCCATCCATCCTTCTATGGCTTGATCCATCCATCCATCCATCCATCCATCCATCCATCCATCCATCCATCCATCCATCCATCCATCCATCCATCACAACTTTTCCCATCAGGCATTAGCTCCTCATACTCTCACTCATATAATAACGTGTCTTGCAGTTGAATATTTAATAAGGAATTACAGTAGTTGATAATGAAAACCCAAAGCATTTGAAACGGCTTCTGAATTATGCAACAAATCAAGTCTGGTCAGAAGTGACAGAAATCAATATTTTCCTTAACCTTACCACTACCCTTTCTCTTTTAAGATGCCACGTCTCTCCCTCAGGCGCTTTAAATAATGAATCACCTTCCATCAGAACCCATCGCAAGCTTTTGAGAAGTGCTTTGGCGGTATTAAAGAGCAAGAGTCCGCATTTCTGTATGCGCTGCATTGACTATAAGTCGCCACTCACAGTGTTTCTCCTTCAGCGTTTCTCTCCAGATGGCTTGGATCTGTTTTTCTAGCCTTGATGTCTCGCACAAGAACACTGTGTGCCTCTCGATGTGATATCGCACCCGAATATTAAAAACCCAAGGAGTGTTTTCTCTCCAGTGTTCAGTGGATGATATGAGATGTCAGATGAGAATATTAGCTGCAACAAAACAATAAGCCAAAAATAAAACAGGCTCCCAGTGTCCCACAGCTGATATGACACTTTTTACTTGATATTTGTGAACCGTCATTAAACATGAGCAGTAGAACTGCGAGACGACAGCAAACACAACGGCTGAAGACAGCGCCAGTGAGATGAGTCCCTCGAGACACCTACGAGAACATCCGGCAGATAGATCCATCCATCCATCCATCCATCCATCCATCCATCCATCCATCCATCGTTCTGACTTGTTCTATCATCCATCCATCTATCTTGTTCTATCATCTATCGTTCTGACTTGTTCTATCATCCATCCATCCATCCATCTTTCTGTCTCTATCTATCTATCTATCTATCTATCTATCTATCTATCTATCTATCTATCTATCTATCTATCTATCTATCTATCTATCTATCTATCTATCTATCTATCTATCTATCTATCTATCTATCTATCGTTCAATCTATCTATTGTTCTATCTATCGTTCTATCATGCTGTCTTGTTCCATCCATCCATCCATCCATCCATCCATCCATCCATCCATCCATCCATCCATCCATCCATCTTGTTCTCTCCATCTATCGTTCTGTCTTGTTCTGTCATCCATCCATCCATTAATCTTGTTTTTTCATCTATCGTTCTTTCTTGAACCATCCATCCATCCATCCATCCATCCATCCATCCATCCATCCATCCATCTTGTTCTCTCCATCTATCGTTCTGTCTTGTTCTGTCATCCATCCATCCATTAATCTTGTTTTTTCATCTATCGTTCTTTCTTGATCAATCCATCCATCCATCCATCCATCCATCCATCCATCCATCCATCCATCCATCCATCCATCCATCCATCCATCCATCCATCCATCCATCGTTCTGACTTGTTCTATCATCCATCCATCCATCCATCCATCCATCCATCCATCCATCCATACATCTATCTTGTTCTATCATCTATCGTTCTGTCTCCATCCATCCATCCATCCATCCATCCATCCATCCATCCATCCATCCATCCATCTTGTTCTGTCCATCTATCGTTCTGTCTCCATCCATCCATCTATCCATCCATCCATCCATCCATCCATCCATCCATCCGTTTGTTCTTCTTTCTCATCTCATTGTTAGTGTGTTACTGTAACGCAAAGCCTCTGGCAGACGGGAGCATCAGAGGAGATTGTGAGGTGCACATTTCCCCACCGCACTGAACTTTGCTCAGCGTTAGGGTGGAGTATTTATAGTTTTCTATATAAAGTTGTGTTTTTCCATCGCCTGCTTCACTGTCACATCGCTGCTGAGTTGTCATGGTCTACTTCTGCCAGTGTTCTGGGATGCAGAGTGGTTGCTATGCCCGTCTCTCTCTCTCTCTCTCTCTCTCTCTCTCTCTCTCTCTGTGTGTGTGTAATGGAGAGCGGGTGAGATCACAGTCTTATCGGCGCTGTCAGAGGAGTTGGTGTGATTAAATTTCACCATGGTACAAGTGTCCATTCTTTCTTGTGTTCTCTCCTTCTCTCTTTCAGCCTCTGTTGCTCTTGTTCTCTAACGCACAGACCCTTTACGTCAATCAAGATTTTGCCGCAGATGTATTTGCATTGATATTAGTGTGCATGACAGCGCTGCGTTATTTACACCTCAGAGCGATAAAGAAACATGGTGTAAAGAGAGGGACGTGCCCCAAACAAGTCATGTTGTGTGTAGGAGTTTGGTAATTACACCTTACCCCTTAACTCAGCTGTTTAACACATTTGCATGTCTTCTGTTTTTCATATGAATATGCTAGGGATGCAACAATACTCAATATAATAATGAACCGTTCGGTACGGCATTGACGGTTCAATATGCGCGATTTTTTCGGTTTGGCATTTAATTAATTATTTCCATTTCTCTCCGTTTATTTCGGCTCTTTTTGAGAGTGCCTGTGAGTCTATGCGCTGATATGAGCAAATATCCAATCATATGCACTAAAGTTAAGGGGTTAGCCGCGTTTTAAAGCCGTGCCGGTAAAACATTTCATTCGCGTGCTATACACTGTTTTGCATTGAGCACTAAACGTCTGTCAAACACACGTGATTACTGGACAGTCTTACTGTGCTAATACAGTCAAACACACACACGGTTCACATATAAACACAGTCGGTTATGTCTAAAGTGAAAGTAAAATCGCGTGTGTGTGTATATGAGATGTGAGCAGGTCTTCAATTGACAGCAGCCCAGCCTAGTCCTTAAAGGGACAGTTCACCTCTAATATGATGTTATTAATTTAATACAGTAGCTTTTCATCAATGTTGTATATTGAAGACTATGTAGTTTTAATTTTAGCCTACATTTATTCATTTAATTTCATACTTAAAGCTCCACTGTGTGATATTTTCCCCCCATCTAGCGGTGTAAAGCTATATGACCATCCAGTGAATATTAGTTTCTGTTCCTCTCAATTCTGATTTCGTTTAAACTCCTTCGGTGGCCGATTTAGTCCAAGATTAACTTGGCAATCCCCCTCTTCACATTCGGCACGGTGCCATCGAGTGTTAAAACGTGAAAGGCGAAGCTTGATCTTACGGGTATGTCCCTCTTTGGCTACTGTACTTTCAAGATGGAGGAGCAACATGGCGACCGGCATTCGAACCCCTCACCCGTATGTGTTTTCAACGGCATATTATAAACTTACCAGAATACTTTATTACTTGAAAGAAGTAAATATACATTAATGAGGAAATATATTTTTGAAAGAACTAAGTGTTTTTAGCTGAGAATAAACTAAAAAAGTTACACAGTGTAGCTTTAAATGCTACTGTTAATCTTTATATATATATATATATATATATATATATATATATATATATATATATATATATATATATATATATATATATTTACACTGGGAGTAAAGTACACTAGGTAAAGTTTTAAGTTTAAGTAAGGATTTTCAAGTCTTTTAAGTAAAATAAAGAAAGAGTATTGCAATAAAAACATTTTCTCCCTAACCTTTTTCTGTCGCCTAAGAATTGAATAGCAAAAGAACCGAATCAAATCAAAAAACTGTGGTTGAAAACCGAGGTGTGTATTGAACTGTGGGCTAACTGTATTGTTGCATCCCTAGCATATGCACATATGGCTGTTTAGGTGTGTGTTTCCGTCTAACAGTCTTTTCTCGGGTTCGGAAGATAAGCTGGCAGGAGAAGGAGCGCACTAACACCTGTATAAAACCTTCAAACACACGTACAATTAACTCGCTCTCCTCCGTGTTAAAGCCACACAAAGAGGATTCGCCGTTTCCTCCGCCGTTCTCTTTCAGCTGTTCCTCACTGCTAAATGCATTGTTCTGTTCTCTCAGGAGAGATGGCTGAATGTTCCTTCCTCACAGATAAAAGCATAGAGGAGTTCACTTTCATCCAGTCAAATGTTCCTTTCTTTCTCTGTGTCTGTCAGAGACTAATCCACCGTGAGAGAGAACATTATAATCAATCAGGAGTTTGAATGATTCTATCGATTTATCGATCGCTCCATCTATCGTTCTAACATTATATTTATCGTTCCATCCAGCGTTCCAGTTGTCTGTCTGTCTGTCTGTCTGTCTGTCTGTCTGTCTGTCTGTCTGTCTGTCTGTCTGTCTGTCTGTCTGTCTGTCTGTCTGTCTGTCTGTCTGTCTATCTATCTATCTATCTATCTATCTATCTATCTATCTATCTATCTATCTATCTATCTATCTATCTATCTATCTATCTATCTATCTATCTATCTATCGTTCTATCTATCGTTCTATCTATCGTTCTATCTATCGTTCTATCTGTCTATCTGTCTGTCTATCTATCTATCTATCTATCTATCTATCTATCTATCTATCTATCTATCTATCTATCTATCTATCTATCTATCTATCGTTCTATCTATCGTTCTATCTATCGTTCTATCTATCTATCTATCTATCTATCTATCTATCTATCTATCTATCTATCTATCTATCTATCTATCTATCTATCTATCTATCTATCTATCTATCTATCTATCTATCTATCTATCTATCTATCTATCTATCATCTGTCGTTCTGTCAGTCATTATATTGTCCCGTCTATCCATCTAATCACACCCAGCTGAGTTAGTATATAGTTATACATAACTATGTAGAGATAAAACTCGTTCTTTCGGTCTTGAGATCAGTGTTTTGGGTTCTTTAAAGCACCAGAACATCTCTTTATCTGTCTATTTGTGGGGCTTGTATAACATTGAAACCATAACCTTTAAACTTGAAAGCTTTTAAAGCTATTTATAATCTGTCAGTCAAGTTGACATCAGAGTTTTTGAGTGATCTGTTCCTTTAAAGCCTTGACTGACTGTGCTTTGGCTTTTATTACCCCCGGCTCAAAGGTGGAGATCAGTTGTAAAGAGACGGCGAAGAGCTTGAAAGATGTTAATTATAATGCATCACGGGTGTTTTCTCTGAATCATTCATCCTTTCTCTCTTTAGTTTCAACGCCTTGGCTTCCCTCAATCAATCTCTCTTTTTCCTCTGCGATGCATCTTATTTTGGTCGCAGTGTTTGTTCGGTCTGTATATAGGTTTGACACACACTCGCACACACACACACACACACACTTATGTTAAAGTTCCTCCTATCCAGCCCACTCAGTCTATCTTCAGAGCGCCTGTGGCTGTTTCTCTGATGTATAGCGTCTGCATCCGGCTAATGTCAGACAACGAGACCATGAGAATCCTACGGTCTAATCTCAAGATTTAGAGCTCTTATTTTGTATTTTTTTCTTGTTTCCAGGCCAAATATCTAAATATTCTTGAAACAAGATGCATTTACTTAGATGAGTAAGATGACATAAGATATTTTGTGAGTTTTTGCTTAAAACAGGCAAAATGATCTGCCAATGGGGTGAGAAAAATAATCTTATTTCTGTTTGGGACGGAAACAAGATTTCAATCAGAAACAAGATTATTTTTCTCACCCCATTGGCAGATCATTTTGCCTGTTTTAAGCAAAAACTCTCTTCATTTAGATTTTATTTTCAACAAAACAAGAACAATATCTGATGTCGTTTTACTGATCTAGTAAATGCATCTTGATTTAAGCATTGTTAAATATTTAGACTAGAAACAAGACAAAATTACTACGTAAGAAGAGCATTTTTTGCAGTGAGTGTTTTGGCAGAACTGCTTTTATTCTTCTGTTGTTCTTCCTATATAGCTTTAGTGACTTGCAGGCTTAAATGGGTTAACTCTCATTAGAAAAAACTGTCTAAATGTTAAATACGGCCACAGTGAAAAGGAAGAGCTTTTATCCGCCGCAGTGAAAGTAGCATCTCCGTGAGCAAATATCACCTTTATATTCCACACCTAAACTCTCACCTTTAAAAGTCTCCCTGCTGACCCGTGAAGCGTCTGTCATTTACTCAAGACTCGAGCGTTTGCTTCTGGCCTTTATCTGACGCCCATTTGAAGGTGCTGACATCCATCATGTTAAAGCACTTAAGGATAAACGCAGTTGACACGACTCCTACTGAGGGGAAGAGAAGCGCTGGAGGAGGCAGCAGTTTAATATATCTCTCCTCCGCCGGACTAGTCAGCATCAGTTGTGGAGTCAATCACTTCTTGTTTCATTTCTGCTGTCCGGGGAAATTCTTCTCTGATTTTTTTGGGCGATTCTCTTACTTTCTGGGTTTGCTTTTTTATTATTTTTTCCCCCTTTGCTATACTTTGTATAGATGACTAATAGTGGTGAATATATTGGTTATTGTCTTACATATATAAAGAATTATAGATGCCATCCCATTGTTAATCCGTAGGGTTTAATCTGGAGTCGGCCCACCCTCTCTAATAGCTCCAGCTCTTCTGGGAAGGCTTTCCTCAAGGTTTAGGAGTGTGTTTATGGGGAGTTTTGACCATTCTTCTAGAAGCGCATTTGTGAGGTCACACCCCCAATCTGTTCCCACAAAGTTGGGAGCATGAAATTGTCCAAAATGTCTTGGTATGCTGAAGCTTTAACCCTTAAGGGGGGGGGGGGGGGGGGGGGGGGTGGTGGTGAAACACTCAGTTTCAGTCAATCTCATGTCAATCTTGAGTACCTATAGAGTAGTATTGCATCCTTCATATCTCCGAAAAGTCTTTAGTTTTATTATATTTATAAAAGAAATATGGGCTGTACCGAGTCTTTCTGGAAAAAACCGAGCGCCTGGAGCCGTATCGAGTGGGCGGAGCTAAAGAATGACGGTGACGTCCTCAAGCGTGGAGAAACCCATGGCAGATAGACAGCTAATACAGATAATGATCCAGAATCAAATCTGAGGCAGAAATAAATTGGAACAGGAAAAACAGCAACATCAGGACGTCCGTCTCTGTGGTATGTACTGTATTTAGTGGCCTTTGTGTGTGTTTACTCGCATTTTATGAGGACATGATTCAGTTTGTGGACTATTGTATTCGACTAGACCTTAGAGGTAGCAAGCAAAACGGTTTTGCACGTCAGAGTCAGACTAGTGTAACGTTATACAACAGAGAAGAGCAATGGAGTCCGTTAGCGCATTTGAATGACGAAGCACGCGATCGTGTCGTTTACTGATGTTTACTCATGCGACGAGCCGACAGCACAGACATCTGAAGCAGTTTTACTCACCGGCTGCTTCCAAAGCAGGACCGAACCTTTATCGCTGGGACCGCTCCGTCAAAAACACACTTCTTTGGTATGATTTGGTGAAGTCCTGTGACAGCAGTGGCGTATAAATCCACTTTGAGATGCGACTGAAACGATGTTGTGAAGCTTCCCGTCATTTCTGCGTTCAAATCGGTTCAAATGCAGCGCTGCCTTCCCAGAATGCTGTGCTGAAGCATTGAAGTCGCTCGACGTCACCCATAGGAATAAAGTGGAGCGCGGCACGTGACAGAAGTCTTCACGGACGACTGGATCTGCAGCTGAGAGTGTTTATGGGCGTGCCTTTCCTCTCTCGCTCTAGTCACGCGCGCGCACCCTACCGGGAGAAGAGCCCGTACGGCCCATACAAGGACCTTCCGCTCTATTAACGTCAAGCCGACCCATACTCGAAAAAAACTCTCCGAAACTTGTGAGAAACCGGAAGGAGTATTTTTGACACAGAAATACTCCATCAAACGTCCAACATTAGTTTGTGAAACTTTGTCTATGTTTAGAATGGGAATCCAAGTCTTTAACAGTGGAAAGCTCAGTATGCATGAAACAGCATTTAACCCCCTCCCTTTAAATGCATGACTGTTTCACCAAACATTCTTACATATTCGGGTCGTTAGCGACCCGGATCTATATTTAACATGGATAGAGCTCTACCTGTGGCGATAATATATAAAACTCCTGATGTTAGTAACAATTAGAAGAATAAAATAAAATCTATTTTGTTACCCTTTGGAGCTTGTAATGGTTCAGTTTGAGCAGATGTTTAATACCATCATCATCTGTCCTCGTCAGAGCTCGTTTACATTCAGCATCTGACTCCTATTCACCATCTCGCGTATATTCTCAACTCATTTTCAACAACTTCAAAATCAATATTTTGATCACTGACAGCTTCTTGTCCACATCCATCATCAAGTAACACTGACACTAATATCTGATTGTGTTTAGTACTTGCTCTCTGCAGTAAATCACTAAGCCATTTCAAGTTTTGCAGATTATAATTATTAGATTAGATGATAGAGTTTTGTTTTCTGTCTGAGGTAACTGAGTGAAACGTCACTTCATCATTGCGGATCAGACATTGCCACCTTGTGGAATAAAGATGAATTGCACCTATTTTATCATTAAAGATTCATTTATCATTGTGCAAAAATTATATATACGTACAACCATACACACATGGGGATTGTTAGCGACCCTATACAATTTTGGCCAAAAACTAGTGGGAAAAACAGGCATTCAATTATAATTCTATTATTTTTTTCTTGTTATATTGTTTAAAATGAATTGAATGAGGAATAATGACATAGTTGATATCTAAAAATTAATGAGGAGGAGGGTAGTGAACGTCTCTGGTCGCTAACGACCTGAGGTATGCATTTAAGGGTTAAGAGTTCCTTTCAATGGAACTAAGGGGCCAAGCCCGACCCCTGAAAAACAACACAAGCCATAATCACCCCTCCACCAAACTTTACACTTGGCACAATGCAGTCAGGCAAGTCCCGTTCTCCTGGTGACGGCCAAACCCAGACTCGTCCTTGGGATTGTCAGACTGAAGCGTGATTGGTCGCTCAGAGAACACGTCTCACTGCTCTAGAGTCCAGTGGCGGCTGCTTTACTCCACTGCATCCCACGCTTTGCATTGCTCTTGGTGATGTAAGGCTTGGATGAGCTGCTCGGCCATGGAAACCCATTCCATGAAGCTCTCTATGCTGTTCTTGAGCTCATCTGAAGGCCACAGAAGTCTGGAGGTCTGGAGCTGTTGACTCTGCAGAAAGTTGGAGACGTTGTCCCCAATGGCTTCCACTTTGTTCTAATCCCACTAACAGTTGAGCGTGGAATATTTAGTAGTGAGGAAATGTCAGGAATGGACTTATTGCACAGGTGTCAGCCTATCACGGCCCCACGCTTGAGTTCACTGAGCTCCTGAGAGCGACCCATTCTTACACTAATGTGTGTAGAAGCGTCTGCAGGCCTAGGGCTGGAGTTATACACCTGTGGCCATGAAGAGACTGAACACCTGAACTCAGTGATTTAGGGGCGTCCCATTACTTTTGGCAATATAGTGTATTTTCACTTGGGATGCGTGATATATGCGGCCACCATATCGGTATTGGCCAATACTTGTTAATTTTTAATTTTATTATTATCAGCCCGATAAGAACATTTGTCCAATGTATTAAAGCCGATAAATAATGTATTTTTTCCTTCAGCTGAGACTCTGCAGATGCACAACATTCGTCATGGTTTAAAATAGCTTAAAATATGGTTTTCAGCTAGTTGTTGCCAAAGCAACATTTCTAATTATTTGTGTTAGCTTATGTATTTACATATTTAATTAATATTTGACACTCTTTTTACGTTAGCTTATATTTGGCAGACCGTCCGTTTTCACTCTTTGATCCTCTATTAGGCCGATTTTTGTCATTTATTTATTTTCCAGATCAACTCTACAGCATTGTGTGCAAATGGAGAGACGTTTATTCTCGTTGTGTATCTGTCAGTAATGTGACATCTAATGCCTTTATCTACTGGATTTATTGAGTGGAACAGGAACCACACGCGTTGTGCGTATGAGGGGAAAGGAAACTGCAGTGCTGATGTCTCTGAGAAGTATGAATGAAAAAGAAATATTAGTGACTTGTAAATGTTCTCATTTCAGAGAGACAGATGGACTAAGAGCAGGACTGTGTGTGTGTGTTGTGTCTCAGAGCTGAGCAGATGCTAAAGGGCGTCAGAAACAGAACCAGCTTCTGTTGTGATTGTTGTTAGTGTTGCCTGGAGGAACGTGTCGGAGCGCGTCAATACTGCACTGCTGTCGTACTAATTACCTAATGGCCAGCGCCGCAAGAGCAATACAGCTGAGCACAGACTCCCCTTCACGAGAGACAGATATACGGGTCCTTTATGGTGCCATATGTTTACACATTCAATTATTAGTGCTTTAAAAAGACTCCTAGTTTGTAGGGTTATTACAGGTAAATTTAAACAAAAGCTAAATACATAAAAAAAAAAAAAAAAAAAAAAAAAATATATATATATATATATATATATATATATATATATATATATATATATATATATATATATATATATATACATATACAAATAATTGTACACTGTAAAAAAGGCAAATTTTGAATTTTGCATTACAATCGACTTGGATGTTTAAGTTAATTCAACTTAAATTATGTTAAATTGATTTTAAAAAATGAGTATAACTAATAAAAAAAGTTTAACATTTCTTAACTTATTTTGATGAGTTAAAACAATGTAAAACATATGTTGTCATAACTTATTGAACATATAATTTTTTACAGTGTACACTGTAAAAATCTTTTGTTGATTTTTGTTGGTTTAACTTAAAAAGTAAGTAACCTGGTTAACTTAAAATTTTGAGTTTATTGAAATAAAAAAATTGAGTTGATACAATGAAGGAAATTTGTTTAATAAATAGAAACTCAAAATATTATTGTATCTGAACTACTACAATGTGATAAATCATGAAAATAGCACTATTTGGCACGTTTCACTGCGTCATCAGAAATAACACACACATACTTACCCAATATGCTTAAAAAATCTTTTAATAATATTTTAATAAAGGTTGTCGTATATTAAAATTTTCATTGTATTAACTCAAAATTTTAAGGCAACCAAGTAACTTTTTTTTCTAGATAATGTTTTACAGTGTAGACATGTTTTAAATAAATCTAATAAAATAGACAAAACACAACAAACATTAGCTAAAATAATATATATATATATATATATATATATATATATATATATATATATATATATATATATATATATATATATATATATATATATATAAATAAATAAATAAAAACTGTAAAAGATACTAAACACGTCTTATTGTTTCAAATGGTTTATTTCAGATAATGTGTTTAACTTGACACACTAAAATGACTAAACCTAGAACTGAAGTAATAACTCAAATGATTTATTAATAACTAAAACTGAAATAAACAGATAATGTGTGTAATTTTGAGCCATATAGGTGCATTTTACTTCAAAAGAAATTTAAGATTACTAACTAATATTAAATGAACACTAAATGTTTAGCGCGTTATAAATAACTCAAACTGAAATAAAAATCAGTAAAAACTATGTAGACATTTGTAAAAATCTAATAAGAATAGACAAAAACACAACAAACTTAACTAAAATTAAAATGAAAACAGAAACAAAATAACAGAAAAATAAACATTTATCAAACTTTTAACACAAATTATAAATGGATAATTTCAGATAATGTGTGAAATTTCACTTTAGGTGTATTTTATTCATAAACCTACTTTTAAAGAAATTAAAGATTACAGTTTTTTTTTTTAAATTTACAAACAATATTAAATGAACATTGATTGAATGTTTAGTAAAAATTTAACCAAAACTAATTCATATTTACGTTCTTTTAAGTGCAGCTGAGATTCTTTCATGCGTTTATTTTGATACAAAATGCACTAAAATAACTCAAACTGAAATAAAAATCTATAAAATCAGACATATTTGTACAAAATATAATAAGAAAAGACAAAAACACAACAAGCATGACCTAAAATTAATATATATATATTTTTTTATTCAAACTATTAATAAAAATGTATGTGTGTAATCTCAGCTCTGAGCGTTAAGTTCATAAACCTTTTAATCTATATATTTTTTTTTTTAAATTTACAGACAAATGTTAAATGAACATTGACTGAATGTCTAGTAAAAAAGTAAAACAAAAGTGATTAATATTTATATATTAAGTGCAGTTGATTTATATCGCGTATATGATGTAAGTGCATATTCTTTCATGCATTATACTAAAGTGCAATTGGCCTTTCAATTAACTAATTTGCATATTGATTTGTAATTTTTGTCACAAACATATGCACAGAACCAAAGCTTAAAATCTAAAACCATAACACAATTCTGTTGCTCTGCTTCCTCTGCCGTTTCCATGCACATCCCTGAAGGCCTCTCATATTACTGGTGGTAATTTAGTTTTTCATGAGCGTTTCTTAGACCCGTAGAGTTAATCGTTTTTCTTAATGTAAACGACTTCTGTTAACGTGGTTTGCCTCCGTGACACATTAACGACTGAAGTCCATTACGGACGGTGAGTGAAGTTTGAGGAGAGCGTCCAGGGCCGAGAGTCCTTTAGCAAGATTTATAACTGATGCTTTCCTGAGGAGCCCAAATATGGGATGGAAATTACAAATAAGCCAGTTTTCCAGTTAGGCATGACACACGCAGGCGATCATGGCTGCGCTCCAGAGCGAATGCGTTACTGACTCAGGGTTTTTCCTGGATCAGAAAAGGTCTTCGGTGGTGGCTGACCAGACATGGTCATCCACACACACACATGCACGCGCACACACACCAACAGTAAAACTACCTACCCGTGTGATCTGTGAGCCCAATACTGACAAAAAATGTAAAATAAATGCACTTTTTTTCATTTTGCTGAAGTAGATGCAGACCTCATCTAATTTTGATATCTCATTATGTTATGATGTCTTGATGTTTGTTTCTTTAGCTCCTCGTTTTTACACAGTTTGCATGGTTTACCGATTAATTATTTTAGCAACAATTATTAAAAAGTAGCATTAAAAATGTAATAACAAATAGTTAAATTCTCTACCATATACAATTTAATAAAACCATCGGCTATCAACAACTTGCGTTGTTTTGGTAATTTACTACACATTGTTTTGGTAATTTACTACACATTGTTTTGGTAATTTACTAAATACATGAAAATACTGTGGATTATTAAGACAGGGTGTCCGCGGGGTTTTAAAAAGTATTAAAAAGTGATAAATCAAAATTGTCAAATTTAAGGCCATTAAAAGTGTTAAATGTGGTCTCAGAGGTATTATTTTTTCAGACTATCAGGTGTCCTATTCTGATTGAAATTCTCTCTGTGTTCGTGTTGGTTCGTTTAAATATGGGCTTTAGCATATCTGGGCACATAATTAAAGATCTTTCGTCTCCGGCTCAGCGTATGTTTGATGCTGACGTCATATTCAGCGGTCGTTCGGCATCATCTCAGAGCACTGCGCGCTCGAC
Source organism: Pseudorasbora parva (assembly GCF_024679245.1). Classification (NCBI taxonomy): domain Eukaryota; kingdom Metazoa; phylum Chordata; class Actinopteri; order Cypriniformes; family Gobionidae; genus Pseudorasbora; species Pseudorasbora parva. The sequence continues at coordinate 1,499,283 of NC_090195.1, forward strand.
AGAAGGGGCTGGCTTACGGTTTATTTTAGACTTGCTTCAAGGCATATCTTCAACGATTATCCTCATAAGAGCAATCTTAAATGATTTGTATTAAGTCTAAAATGAACAAAAATAGTTGTGAGAGAATGAGGCGCGATCCATAGACAGCAGTATATAAACAGTGAGATCCGCGTGTCTGTCTGCTCTTAAAGGGACAGCAGCCAATAAAGCTTCCTGTCAGTAAAGTTAAAGAACAAAGGGAACAGAGAAAATGACTCACTGCTCTTGACTAAATAACTTTTGTAGCTTTAATAAGGATTAGCTATTTTATTTATAGTTTATGCAGTGCAGACTGCATATAACTTTGATAACTTTATTAAATTTCTGTATATTTCCTAACTGTTAAGACAGGAAGGCCAGGAGTAAACATGACATTTATAAATGGTTTATGTTAGCATTGTTTTAAATTTACTTAAATTAAAAACTGTTATTTTTTGTGTACAGGTGTGATTTTTGAGCACAATTCACATCCAGCAGTAATTCAGGGGAAATATTGTGCGAATGCGCAACACGGAGCATGGAGTCAACTCTTCCGACCTTTTCCATTGTGTCAGTTCTGTTGATTTTGATTGATATGTGCGAGTGAGAGCTCAGATGGTGATCTTTTTAAAGACTCTCTGCTCTCTGCTCGTTCTCTGTCACTCAGTTTACGTGCGCCGTCACGTGCATTAGTAATCTACATCAATTTATAAATCACAATAATTCATCAAATTTGGGTTTGGTGGGACAATTTGTTTTGGCGGCCGCCAAAAAAATTTCTATGTTGGAAAAACCCTGTAATTTCAGGACCTGACAAACTCTTATCACTTAATTTGCTATAGTTCCTTCATTCTTTGGGAAATGCATATTTAATATACGCACACTTACAGAGAACATCATTATGACAGATCATCATTGAAGAAATTAGCTTGACACGCAACTAAACAATATAAAAAATTAGGGCCGGAACTTTAACGCGTTAATTAAGATTAATTAATTACGTGACTTTAACGCGTTAATTAATTACGCAAAAAAAAAAAAATAATTTTTAACCACACTTATTTTTGCACCGCGGAACGTTTTTCAATGAATGAGTTTCGACGGACCGATTATACTGGAACACCAACTAGCGCTCGCTCCGGAGTCACGGCAACAACAAACAATGGGTGCGTCTCAATCAGCTCCCTAGTTCAGTAGTCAGGGCACTGATCAGGGAGTCAGCCCATTGTCTTATGTCCTGATCAGTGCCCTGACTACTGAACTAGGGAGCTGATTGAGGCGCAGGGCATGAGTGAACATGAACGAAGAAGCTGATGAGACCGCTTTGCTTGGCCCCGTGGATGGGAAATTTTGTTTTAAAAAAACGAAAGGATGGAAGCGTCGTCAAGAGCATGGGTGTGTGTAAGCTATACAACAAGGCATTAGCGTATCACCGCAGCACATCGAGCCTCAAATATCACAAATATGCTTTTGCTACACTTAATGGCAAACATTGCGCTGGTCTGCTGGACTGAAATAAATAAACAATATTTTGTTGATTAAGCTTATGTATTCAGTCATTATTCAATGGTATACTAAAAATACATGTGAAAAATTACTTCTCATTGTTCTCAGGTCAAATATTTATATGCAATTAAAATGCGATTAATTTCGATTAATTAATTACAAAGCCTCTAATTAATTAGATTAATTTTTTTAATCGAGTCCCGGCCCTATAAAAAATACAATATTATGAGATTACAGGATTCAAAAACGTGTTGTTATTATTGTCTTGTGCATTTTAGAAATGAGTGCATCTGAGGGGAGATTTACTTTGATAGTCATGCATGAAAATAACGCCACAATACGGAAAAACAGCATTTCACCTCCACCTAAAATTCGAATACATATTTTTTTCTTCTTGTTTTTATACCATAATTTGTGCATGTTTTTTTAAGGTTTTTTTTTTTTTCATGTTTTTGTTCAGTAATTTGTGCATAATATATATATATATAGCACAGATTTTGTATAAAAACTAAAAAATGTATAACCTAAAATATATAAAATATTATGCACAAAAAATTACTATATAAAAACAAGATATATATATATATTAGGGGTGGGAATCTTTTACCATCTCACGATTCAATTCGATTCTGATTATTGAGGCCACGATTCGATTCATAATTGATTTCGATTCAAAAAGATTTTCGATTCAAAACGATTCATTTTGAAAATATCCAAATTAAATCCACACCCGCCCAGACCCGTTAATATTTGGCCCGTTACCCGACCCGTGCCCGCGATAAATCACACACGCTAAAATCATTCAAATCAAAATGCTTTATTTTTTATCTTGCACCTTTCTCAACATCAACAGCGTCATGAATGGGCTAAAGAAACAGGCAAACGTGCCTTTATAGACTCATTTCATATACTCCACTCACCAACTTTACTTTTACTTCATCCATTGCTGTTCCATCTGGGCTATGAGAGGCGATCGTTGCAAATGAGGATCTAGATTCTGTGAATCGATTTTTTTTGGCACACCCCTAATATATATATATATAAATAAATGTTTTTGATTCAGTCTTTCTTTCTGTCCCTCAGCTCAGAGTAGATCCTCATTGTGAGTGGGTTTAATTTAACATGGCTGACTTCACTTTCTCCTGAACAGCAGGAAGAACATCTCTCTGTTCCCTGAGAGATGACGGGAGTCTCCGGGACGTTACAGTGAGACGCTGAGAGAGGCTTTAGCTCCGCCCATCCCTCAAGCCCTTACTGCGGTGCGCGTCTCAGCCAGGCTCTCAGCGGCTTCAGTGCGGCTGAAGGCCATCCGTGTGTCCGTCACACACTGTACTTATGCATCTGTCCCAGTGACGGAGCGTCTGTGTGTGTGTGTGTGTGTGTGTGTGTGTGTGTGTGTGTGTGTGTGTGTGTGTGTTTTACAGTCAGGTCTCATGTGTGAGGTTTAGCAGAAGCAGCTGCTGTAGTTTATGACTCCGGTTTTGTGCCGTTTGACGATCTTTCAGGCCAGTGATGCTTTACCATTTGAAAACTGAAATGAAAACATTTGTTGATCGGATAAATCATTTTTATGCTTTTACAGGTTGGTTTTCTGTGTGTTCCATATCGCCGTAGTTGATTTGTCTGCAGAATAATGTTGTATAGCTGACTGACATAGAGGAGGTTCTGCTGAAGTTGCACAAATGACTTGAGTGGCATTAGCAAACCACATACAAATCAGTAATGCTGGAATAACAGATTCAACAGTGTTGCCGTTGTTTTCCAGTTAAATACACACACACACACACACACACACACACACACACACACACACACACACACACACACACACACACACACACACGTTTGTTTTTGTGACATATGGGGACATTCCATAGGCGTAATGGTTTTATACTGTAAAAAAACGTATTTTCTATCCCCTTAAACTGCCCCTACCCCTAAACCTACCCATCACACACACACACACACACACACACACACACACACACACACACACACACACACACACACACACACACACACACACACTGCCCCTAAACAGGAAACATTCTGCATTTTTACTCTAAAACAAAAACTCCTCCTGTGTGATTTATAAGCCTTTTGTAAAGTGGGGACATGGGTAATGTCCTCATATTTCACCCTCTCCTGTAATACCTGTGTCATACCCATGGCATTATACACATTTGTGTCCTCATATGTCACAAAAACATGCCCACACACACACACACACACACACATACATACATACACGCACACACACACACACACACACACACACACACACACTGGGCCAGACCTCACACGTAATGGACCAAATTGAAGAAAGTATATTTAGCAAACAAACACTAAACGACCCATGATTCATAGCACACTCAATGTTGTTTCCTGTCTCTCTTACAGGTAGGAAATTCATCATAGCCAATGCGCGGGTGGAGAACTGCGCCATCATCTTCTGCAATGACGGCTTCTGCCACATGTGCGGCTACACAAGGGCTGAAGTCATGCAGAAGCCCTGCACCTGCAACTTCCTGTACGGCCCACACACCAAGAGGCTGGCCATCGCGCAGATGGCTCAGGCCCTGCTGGGGTCAGAGGAGAGGAAGGTGGAGATGGCGCTCTACAGGAAGGACGGTAGGACCTGCCTCAGGCTCATTAATGCACGGGTGCGAGTGTTTCATTACGCGCTTCTTTCTGGCTGTTGCTGTAGGCAAAGCATTTGAAGCCAGATGGCCTTCAGTGGGTTATTTAGTTTGTTTAGCAGATTTAAAGGAAGTGTACGTAAGATTGTGGTGCTTCAATCACTTTTAAATGACTGTAGAGCGGTGTATCCCCCTCCCCCTCCCCCTGACTCGAGGTTGCCAGATTGGCTGCAGGATCAGCAGAATTGGCTGTAGATCTGCAGCTGTGGGAACTAGAGCAGATCTGGCAACCCGGATGCAGAAACACTTCTGACTTTGTGATTGGTCGATAGGTGGAGGGCGGAGCTTCAGGCCAAAACACAACATGTCAACATCAACAATTGAGTCGATTCATTCAAACGACTCATTTAAACGGCTGATTCATTCAAGAATGAGGCAGTTGGTTGAGACAGGTTATTGAATTTTTGATTTAACCGATTTATTCCAACACTGAATTATTCAGTAACACACACACACCCACACACACACACACCCACACACACACACACACACACACACACACACACACACACACACACACACACAGAACAAAAGCAGTCAATATTACGGCTAAAATGTAAATGACTTAATGTAAATTTATAGTTTATGTGTCAGTGTCATTTTCAGTCGTGATGGTATTCAGGAAAACACACTCTTGGTTGTGTGATGTTGTTTAACTGTCTCATATGTTATAAATATAAAAACTGCATATGTTGAATGTTTAGCTCAGTTTCTCAGTGTCTCGTGTTGTGATTTCTCCTCGAGAGGCTGCGTGAGCGTCAACAGCGCCACCTTCAGTTCATTATATATTACACTATTATCCACTATCCATCGCCACTTGCACTAAATTAACGCAGAATCATTCTTGCATTTTGGTGATTCGCTCGTTATTTTTTGTTATTGCCGTTTTAATCCGCTTGTCCCGTCGGGCAAGTAAAATTCTCCTTCACTTGCCCTTCAAAAAATCCACTTGCTAGTGTTAATGTCGAGCCCTGCAATGTCTGAAAGTACAGCTAGAGAGAAAGATGAAGGCTTGGATGAATGCGCCTGCATTTGATATTGTTTTAGCACCCAATTCACTGAATGAATTATGCAAATTAGCTCCTGGTGAGACTGGATTGCAGCTGGTTAGTGACTCCAACGCAGGTTTGTGCAGTGAAATCATGCACACGTCATGTAAATGTTTCGCAGATTGAATCTGGAGGCTTCCAGAGGTGTCCGAGAGCAGATGTTTGCTCTCAGCCGATGGTTGGTGTTCATCTGACTGCACAGCATCACACTAGCAATCATAGTTTCCACTGTTTATATGTTCAGCTCTGTGTTTGGTGTTCGTCCTGTACCCGCTGGGCCAACACATTAACATACTGTACCTTCTTATGTCATACACAGGGCCCTATGAAAGCCCTTTTATTTGTTCCCAAATTCAGTACGCTTTTTGTTCCGTAAAAAAAAATGTTGGACTCCGTTTTAATGATTAAATTACATTAAAATTAAATTAAATTTTTAGAATTTAACATATATAATTAACATCAATTTATTACAATTTAAACAAAATGACTATGAAATATGTTTCTGTAAAAATAAAAACGGAAAATGTACTGGAATGTAATTTTCTGCCAGAATATTATCCAGTAAGTTTACGGAAATTTCCGTTAACCCTTATAACACAAAATAATGCAATGTGTAATTGAAAATACAGGTAAAACACCAATACCGAAATTCCTTCATATTTATACAGTACATTGTGCCCTTTTTTTTTTTTTTCTACAGTGTTTTTTGTTTTGTTTTAATTTTTTGGACTTTATTTTAGTCGTTTAATTACATTTTAATAATCAAAAAGCATGTCTAATTAATTGAAATCATGAAACTTTACACAATTTAACAATTTATTAAAAGGTTAACACAAATGACATGTCTAGGGCCCTATGAAATAAGTATTTTCTTCCTCAAATTCATTTTTTTTCTGTTTTAATTCCATTTTAATTGGTTTAATTACATTTGTAATAATCAAAAAGCATGTCTAATTATTTGAAATCATGAAACATATATAATTAACAACAATTTATTAAAATTTTAACAAAAATTGCATTGAAAGCTCTATAAAATATGTTTCTTTCTTCCTCAAATTCTGATTTATTTTTAACCAAATTCTTTTTTTTTCCGTAAAATTTTTTGGACTATATTTTGATAGTTTAATTACATTTTTAATAATCAAAAAGCATGTCTAATTATTTGAAATCATTAAGCTTATACAATTTCACAATTGATTGAAAGTTGAAGTTGACAATTGATTAAAAACAAAAATGACGTGTTTAGGCTCCTGTGAAATACGTTTCATTGTTCCTCAAATTGTAGTTTTATTTTTTAACAAATTACATTTTTTTGTAAACATTTTTTTTTACTCGATTTTAACTCTTTCCCCGCCAAACACGGAAATTTCCGTTATTTGTGAGAAAACGCTTCCAGGCCAATAACGGAATTTTCCGGGTTTCCGCGTTTTCACTGTCGGCGCTAGGGGGTGCTATTGCGCATCTTCTGAATGAGTAAAGGAAGGAAGACGCAGTGGAACGAGCGATCGCATGTAATCATATGCATATTAAAAATAACGTGATCATCCTCATTAAACAGCATATGAATCAAAACTGCCTAATGTTACTGAATGAGATGTGGACCCAGGACGAGCTACAGGACTGTGTAAGCATTAGGAGTGTTGATGGACTCGATCTACTCCATCTGTGTTTGATCATCGCTGTGAATCTGATCTGGAAACAGTCTTTCACAAAAATTTGATTTTCTCAGCTTTTTGTTCAAAATGTTGCTTTTTTTTTTAATCATGAAACTTACACAATTTAACATTATAATTAAACATAATTTCTTCCTCAAATAAATTTTTTAAACATGCATTTTTATTATTACTACATTGAGACATATCTAAAATCTACTGTACAACAGATATAGATATATTTCTGTCAATATTTAAATTTGAATATCTTCTTTATGACAAAGTCATCGTATCGTAAAAATGAATATGCATAACTCTGGTTTGTTTACATCTTGATTGTATGTGTTTTGATGAAGATTATATGGACTATACTAATATAAAGATTGAGATGCACTGCTGTAATGTGATCTTCTGGACTAAACTGATGTGTAACTCTGTCTTATGGATGAATGATCACGTCTCGTGTCGGTTTAGCTCATGGCTCTTTTCAGCCTTTTAGCAATAAGCATTTGGCCTAAATGTCTTGATATTCATGACGATATTCAATAGAGTAATATATCTTATTTAAGTATTGGCTCTGAATTGTAATTTTTCCCCTGGTAAACCCCCTATAAACAGCATTGGTTGCCAAGTAGACGAAATTTATGATAATGAAATGTTGTCTTTTTGTTAATGGTTCTGGAATGACTTCTAGATAGTAATTCATTTAAGTGACAGTTCAGAGTCATGACGAATGGTGCACATTTTATTTTTATCTAAAATCAATTTTAAGCATGAATTTGACTGTTTGACTGTTTTTGCTGCTTTCATAGAAACACTAAAGCATTGCTTTGATGTGCAATAGATGTGAATGGACCATTTTAAGGAATACCTAGTCTGGTAAGGTTTTTAAAAGTGTCTCTTATACTTAGGCTGCATTTATTTGATCATAAATACAGTAAAAACTGTGAAATATTATTATAATGTAAACCATCGGTTCTCTATGTGAATATATAGTGAAGTGTAATTTATTCCTGTGATCAAAGCTGAATTTATCATCATTACTCCAGTCTTCAGTGTCACATGATCCTTCACTAATCATTCTCAGATGAGGATCTGATAATCAATACACATTTATGATTATTATTGATAGTTAATATTTTTGTGTTTTTTAGGATTCGTTGATGTATAGAAAGTTCAAAAGAACAGCATTTATCTGAAATAGAATCTTTTGTAACATTATAAATGTCACTTAACTGAATAAATGTATTACATTTTTTAATTTCGTCCCCCAAAAAATAACGTACTGGCCCTGAACTTTTAAACGGTACTGTATAATGTTACAAAAGTTTCTATTTCCGATAAATGCTGTTCTTTTGAACTTTCTATTCACTAAAGAATCATGAAAAACTCTGATAATAGTAATATATTTGTATGTTTTTTGATTATTAAAATGTAAATAAAACATAAAAATGGAGTCAAAGAAAAAGACTGAATTTAGGAAAAAATAAAACTCTTTCATAGGTCCTAAACATGTAATATGTGTTAACCTTTTAGCAAATTGTTAAATTGTACAAGTTTCGTGATTTCAATTAATTAGAAATGCTTTTTGATTATTAAAAAAAGTATTAAAAATGTAATTAAACCATTCAAATGGAGTCCAAAAAACAGAATCCAGAAAAATTAAAACAGCATCTGAAGAAAAACCCCATAGAATCTTTTGTAACATTATAAATGTATTTACTGTCATTTTCACCAATTGAATGCATCCTTGATGAGTAAAAGTATTAATTTCTTTAATTTATTTCCCCAAAAAATAAGCGTTCTGACCGCAAACTTTTGAACGGTACTGTATAATGTTACAAAAGCTTCTTTTTCCGATAAATGCTGTTCTTTTGAACTTTCAGTTCATTTAAGAATCATGAAAAACACTGATAATATTCATAAATGTTTTTCAAATCCTCATCTGAGAGTGATTAGTGAAGGATCATGTGACACTGAAGACTGGAGTAATGATGATAAATTCAGCTTTGATCACAGGAATAAATTACACTTTTCTATATATTCACATAGAGAACAGATGATTTACATTATAGTAATATTTCACAGTTTTTACTGTATTTATGATCAAATAAACCAGAAGCAGAATCGCTCGATTCCTTATTTTTTTACTTACAGCAGCGTCTCCCCTTTTGTTTCTGTCTTCTCAACGATGAAAGCTCTCATCTATCTGAAGACACACACACACACACACACACACCCACCCACACACACTCACAGAGCATCTAGAATCAGGCCTTGATGACGACACACGTTGATTCTCATGTTTAATTCAGATGGAAAATCCATGTTTGCTCCAGAAAGGGGGATTCCGATCTTTCCCTTCATGAGCGAAGGATCAGTAGGAGGAGAGGAACAGGAGAAGGGGAACTTTCTTTTTTCTTCTTCCCTTTCCCCGTGCGCTCATTTATCTGGTGTGCCTCGCGTTGGCATCAGCCTTCATCGTGATGGATTGCCCTTTCCTTCTCTCTATTGTCCGTCGCTGATCTGACCGGCACTTAATCAATCACTCTGAGTTTTAGGCTCAGCGCGGGTGCATTACCCATGAACACCAGCGAGAGCGAGTGAAAGCCAGGGAAGCTAATGTGTGGAAGATGCTGGGTTAAAAAGGGCATAACCTAATGCTTCCTGTGGCACATAGCCGGATGAAGGGTCCATTTTTAAATTTTCCCAAATTCTGTTTTTTATTTTCTATTTTGAAATCTCTTTTAATAATTTATTTTAAAAAAATTGTAATGTCTAATTAATTGTAACTATTAAAAAGTATGTCAGCCTTTTCAGCTTCAAACATTTAAAAGGTTTTAGTTCATTAAAATGTAACAAAACATGAAGTAAATATGAGTGAGCAAAATTCCTCAAAATTAAATTGACACAGCGCAAGTCCCGCGAATTACACTGGGCGAATCATACGGCGTGAATCACGCGAATGACACACCACAAATCACGCAATGCAAATTACACGAATGACACGGCGCGAATCACGCGACGCAAATTGCACGAATGACACGGCGCGAATCACGCGAATAACACGGCACCAATGACACACCACAAATCACGCAACGCAAATTACACGAATGACACGGCACGAATCACGCGAATAACACGGCACCAATGACACACCACAAATCACGCAATGCAAATTACACGAATGGCACGGCGCGAATCACGCGACGCAAATTACACGAATGACACGGCGCGAATCACGCGACGCAAATTACACGAATGACACGGCGCGAATCACGCGACGCAAATTACACGAATGACACGGCGCGAATCACGCGAATAACACGGCACCAATGACACACCACAAATCACGCAACGCAAATTACACGAATGACACGGCACGAATCACGCGAATAACACGGCACCAATGACACACCACAAATCACGCAATGCAAATTACACGAATGGCACGGCGCGAATCACGCGACGCAAATTGCACGAATGACACGGCGCGAATCACACGAATAACACGGCACCAATGACACACCACAAATCACGCAACGCAAATTACACGAATGACACGGCACGAATCACGCGAATGACACGGCACCAATGACACACCGCAAATCCCGCAGCGCAAATTACACGGATGACACTGCGCGAATCGCACAAATGACACGGCACGAATCAGACGAATGAGACGCCGCGAATCACGCGAATGACGGCACGAATGTCACACCGCAAATCACGCTAATGACACAGCACGAATGACATACCGCAAATCACGCGAATGACACACCGCAAATCACGCGAATGACACGGCACGGATGACACGGCGCGAATCACGTGAATGACACGGCACCAATGACACAGCCGCAAATCACGCAATGCAAATTACACGAATGACACGGCACGAATCACGCGATGCAAATTACACGAATGACACGGCACGAATCACGCGAATGACACGGCACCAATGACACACCGCAAATCACGCAACGCAAATTACACGAATGACACTGCGCGAATCGCACAAATGACACGGCACGAATCACACGAATGAGACGCCGCGAATCACGCGAATGACGGCACGAATGTCACACCGCAAATCACGCTAATGACACAGCACGAATGACATACCGCAAATCACGCGAATGACACACCGCAAATCACGCGAATGACACGGCACGGATGACACGGCGCGAATCACGTGAATGACACGGCACCAATGACACGGCACAAATCACGCGATGCAAATTACACAAATAACACTGCGTGAATCGCACGAATGACACGGCACGAATCACGCGACTGACACGCCACGAATCACGCGAATGACAACACGAATGACACACCGCAAATCACGCTAATGACACGGCACGAATGACACAACGCAAATCACACAACGCAAATTACACTAATGACACTGCGCGAATCACACGAATGACACGGCACGAATGACACGGCACGAATCACGCGAGTGACATGGCACGAATCACGCAACACAAATTACACGAATGACACGGCACGAATGACACGGCGCAAATCGCGCAAGTGACACGGCACGAATCACGCGACACAAATTAGACGACGCGACACGGCACGAATGACATGGCGCGAATCACGTGAATGACACGGCACCAATGACACAGCCGCAAATCACGCAATGCAAATTACACGAATGACACGGCACGAATCACCCGAATGACACGGCGCAAATCACGCAAGTGACACGGCACGAATCACGTGACACAAATTACACGAATGACATGGCACGAGTGACAATGCGCAAATCACGCGATACAAATTACACAAATGACGCCGCGAATCACATGAATGACACGGCACGAATCACACAAATGACACGGCACGAATCACACGAATGACACTGCACGAATCACACGAATGACACGGCACGAATCACACGAATGACACGCCGCGAATCACACGAATGAGACGACACGAATGACACACCGCGAATCACACGAATAACACGGCACGAATCACACGAATGACACGGCACAAATCACGCGAATGACACGGCACGAATCACGCGAATGACACTGCACGAATCACGCGAATGACACGGCACGAATCACGCGAATGACACGGCACGAATCACGCAAGTGACACGGCACGAATCACGCGACACAAATTACACGAATGACACGGCACGAGTGACAATGCGCGAATCACGCGACACAAATTACACAAATGACGCCGCGAATCACACGAATGACACGGCATGAATCACACGAATGACACGGCACGAATCACACGAATGACACGGCACGAATCACACGAATGACACGGCACGAATCACACGAATGACACGGCACGAATGACACGCCGCGAATGACACGAATGACACGGCACGAATCACACGAATGACACGGCACGAATCACACGAATGACACTGCGCAAATCACAGGAATGACACGGCGCGAATCACACGAATGACACGGCACGAATGACACGAATGACACGGCACGAATGACACGGCACGAATCACACAAATGACACAGCGCAATCACACGAATGACACGGCACGAATGACACGGCACGAATCACACAAATGACACGGCACGATTCACACGAATGACACGGCACGAATCACACGAATGACACAACGCAAATCACATAACGCAAATTACACTAATGACACTGCGCGAATCACACGAATGACACTGCGCGAATCACACGAATGACACGGCGCGAATCACACGAATGACACGGCGCGAATCACACGAATGACATGGCACGAATCACACGAATGACACGGCACGAATCACATGAATGACACGGCACGAATCACACATCACACGCCGCGAATCACTCGCCGCGATTCACACGAATGACACGGCATGAATCACACGAATGACACGGCACAAATCACACGAACGACACGGCACGAATCACACGAATGACACGGCGCGAATCACAGGAATGACACGGCGCGAATCACACGAATGACACGGCGCGAATCACACGAATGACACGGCGCGAATCACACGAATGACACGGCACGAATCACACATCACACGCCGCGAATCACTCGCCGCGAATCACACGAATCACACGCCGCGATTCACACGAATGACACGGCATGAATCACACGAATGACACGGCATGAATCACACGAATGACACCGCACGAATCACACGAATGACACGGCACGAATCACACGAATGACACGGCACGAATCACACGAATCACACGCCGCGAATCACACGAATCACACGCCGCGAATCACACGAATGACACGCCGCGAATCACACGAATGACACGCCGCGAATCACACGAATGACACGCCGCGAATCACACGAATGACACGCCGCGAATCACACGAATGACACGCCGCGAATCACACGAATGACACGGCGCAATCACACGAATGACACGGCACGAATCACACGTATGACACGGCACGAATCACACGAATGACACGGCGCAATCTCACAAATGACACTGCACGAATCACACGAATGACACGGCACGAATGACACGAATGACACGGCACGAATCACACGAATGACACGGCACGAATCACACGAATGACATGGCACGAATCACACGAATGAAAGGGCACAAATGTTACTGCACGAATCACGCGAAGTACACAGCGCAAATGACATGGCACGAATTAGGAAAATGATACGGCACAGATGACACGGCACGAATGGCACTGCACGAATGACACGCCGCGAATGACACGCCGCGAATGTCATGGCGCGAATGACGCGAATGACACGGCACGAATGATGCGAATGACACGGCACGAATGATATGCCATGAATCAAGCAAATGACACGCCGTGAATTACATGCCGCGTGCAAATGACACGGCACGAATGATATGGCATGAATGACACGCTGCAAATCATGCGAATGATGTGGCACAAATGATATGGCACAAATCACACGAATGACACGGCACGAATCATACGAATGACACGGCACGAATCACACGAATCACACGCCGCGAATCACACGAATCACACGCCGCGAATCACACGAATCACACGCCGCGAATCACACGAATGACACGCCGCGAATCACACGAATGACACGCCGCGAATCACACGAATGACACGCCGCGAATCACACGAATGACACGGCGCGAATCACACGAATGACACGGCGCGAATCACACGAATGACACGCCGCGAATCACACGAATGACACGCCGCGAATCACACGAATGACACGGCGCAATCACACGAATGACACGGCGCGAATCACACGAATGACACGGCGCGAATCACACGAATGACACGCCGCGAATCACACGAATGACACGCCGCGAATCACACGAATGACACGCCGCGAATCACACGAATGACACGGCGCGAATCACACGAATGACACGGCACGAATCACACGAATGACACGGCACGAATCACACGAATGACACGGCGCAATCTCACAAATGACACTGCACGAATCACACGAATGACACGGCACGAATCACACGAATGACACGGCACGAATCACACGAATGACACGGCACGAATCACACGAATGACACGGCACGAATCACACGAATGACACGGCGCAATCTCACAAATGACACTGCACGAATCACACGAATGACACGGCACGAATGACACGAATGACACGGCACGAATCACACGAATGACACGGCACGAATCACACGAATGACATGGCACGAATCACACGAATGAAAGGGCACAAATGTTACTGCACGAATCACGCGAATTACACAGCGCAAATGACATGGCACGAATTAGGAAAATGATACGGCACAGATGACACGGCACGAATGGCACTGCACGAATGACACGCCGCGAATGACACGCCGCGAATGTCATGGCGCGAATGACGCGAATGACACGGCACGAATGATATGCCATGAATCAAGCAAATGACACGCCGTGAATTACATGCCGCGTGCAAATGACACGGCACGAATGATATGGCATGAATGACACGCTGCAAATCATGCGAATGATGTGGCACAAATGATACGGCGCGAATGACACAACATGATGCAACGAAACGCGCATGACACGACGTGAATCACGTGAATGATGCCACGAAATGCAGCAGTGCAGCACAGCAAAAAAATAGACTTGGTACGGAAACGATCGCCGCACTGCTGTACACACACCGCTCCTGGAACGGACTGACGGAACGCATCCGCGTGCAGTTTGAAAGCTGTAATCCGTTAACATGGGTACGGAAAAAAATACGTTGCAATATGTGTGCAACGGGCGCTAGACGTCCAAACGCAGTCGTAGTCTTCAGCTGTGACCCTTTGAG
Organism: Pseudorasbora parva; assembly: GCF_024679245.1. Lineage (NCBI taxonomy): Eukaryota > Metazoa > Chordata > Actinopteri > Cypriniformes > Gobionidae > Pseudorasbora > Pseudorasbora parva. The sequence goes on from NC_090195.1 coordinate 1,514,471, forward strand.
CAGAAGCCTGACCTTCATGACCTTCGAGATCTGACTGTGTACAGCAGCTTTGTGATACCAGTTCAAAAGTTAAAAATAGCCTCTTTAATTTCCTTGAGTGCTGTTTTTTTCATCTGCCGTCTGCTCCGTGTGGGATTCCTCCGTGTACGGCCTGATTATTGGCAGGAACCTCCTCCGTCATGAGCCAAGCAGTATTTGATTAGCAGAAGCTCTCTGTTCATCACTCGGTTTGTTTATTGTGGTGTAATTGTAGTTATTGATCAATTCTGGTTTATAGTAAAGTCAACTTGTAACGATAATTGGCAGTTTAATAGAAGCTGCTGGTCTTATTGTGAAGGATTCATTAGTGCACGTTTTTCCAAAGGGATTTTTTTTTTGTGCATAATCTCTCATTAATGATTTTTTTAATCAAAACCAATGCTGATGTCACATTAGCCACATAAACTACTAGTTAATCAATATTCACATTGCCATTTAGACATTATTTTAGCCAACCCATATTTAGGTTTGACTCCATTCTGTTGACTAAATTTTTTATATAATATATAATTAACTTTTTTTCTTACGTTGATTATCCTGCTTTAATGTCCTATAGTTCTGAATTCATAGGGACTATTATATATTTGTCACTTATATATATATTATTATATAAGAACACTGATCAGGCAAAACATTATGACCTAACATTGTGTTGGTCCCCCTTTTGCTGACCCGTCGACTCCACTAGACCCCTAAAGGTGTGCTGTGGTATCTGGCACCAAGATCTTAGCAGCAGATCCTTTAAGTCCTGCAAGTTGGGAGGTGGGGCCTCCATGGATTGGACTTGTTTGTTCAGCTCATCCCACAGATGCTCGATTGGTTTGAGATCTGGGGAATCTGGAGGCCGAGTCGACGCCTCAAACTCGTTCTGCTCCTCAAACCATTCCTGAACGATTTTGAACCAAGAAGCTTTGGTTCTTCCATTGCTCTGTAGTCTAGTTCTGATGCTCACATGCCAATGTAGGTGCTTTCGGCGGGGTCAGGGGTCAGCATGGGTGCCAAATGCAACAAACTGAGCTGCTCTGTGTATTCTGACAGCTTTCTATCAGAACCAGCATTAACTTCTGGAGCAGTTTGAGCTCCAGTAGCTCGTCTGTTTGATCGGACCCCACGGGCCAGCCTTCGCTCCCCACGTGCATCAATGAGCCTTGGCCGCCCATGACCCTGTGGCCGGTTCTCCACTGGTCCTTCCTTGGAGCACTTTTGATAGATACTGACCACTGCAGACCGGGAACAGCCCACAAGAGCTGCAGTTTTGGAGATGCTCTGACCCAGTCGTCTAGCCGTCACAATCTGGCCAAACTCGCTCAAATCCTTACGCTTGCCCATTTCTCCTGCTTCACACACATCAACTCTGAGGACAAAATGTTCACTTGCTGCCTAATATATCCCACCCACTAACAGGTGTATATATTATGATTTATGATTATTATATTTTTAATATTATACATGGTTTTGCTGCTGTGACATTCAAGTCATATTTGATTAGTCTACTCTGAGTTCAAGACCTCATTTCTCTGTTTCATTTATTCAGTTTGGCTCAGTTGTAGTTATTGATCGTATTTGGCCGTCAGCTTCCACCTGTCTGAGAAAAACTGCCAACTAAACATGAACAGACTCGTTCACGGGCTATTGTGAGTCTTAAAGGGCTGACAAAAGCATTTTCTGTGCCACTATTGGAGAAACATGCCGAGGGACGTGCTGACATGTGGTCCGGAGTGTCCGCTCTGACAACAGATGTGTGCCGCGCCATCTATGGAAATGAGCCGTAGCCTCTCGCAGGCTTTCTCCTGACATTTACCATTCCCAAAAAGAAAAATCCATTCCTTTGACTTTCATGCCACGTTTAGTTTTTCTCTGACATTTATGAGGGGGTGTTGATGTGAACCAAAAGCACAGGTTGTAACTCTACTGACGTGTTGTTCATTTTATTTATTTCTTTGCCGGGTTATTTTGTAGATTATTAGAGGGTACTGCTTTGAAAGTTTCAGCTGGTAATAAACTGATTCAGTATGACTGAAGGCATAGTTTTTCTGGCACCATAGGCCATTTTAATCTTGTATGAATATATTATTTTATGTTTGTACTACGGGAATAGTTTGTAAAACGTGATGCATGAAAGTTACTTCTTTAGGGCCCTATGAAATAGGGTTTTCTGGTTTCATTAAAATGTTAATAATCAAAGGATGTCTAATCAGTTGAATATATAAAACTTATATTAAAACATGAGCACAATTTTTTTTACCGTGTTTTCCACATCGCAGAAATCATTTTGTTTAACTTTTGTGTAAATCCTGTCAGTATAGTGCGTGTGTGAGCTCAGTTTCGGTCAGCTGAAGTCAGTGAGAGTCTTTAAACAGTGGGCGATCAGTCGAGACCACAGAGAGATGGTCTCCGAGTCTGAGCTCCAGAGCCGAACCCCACGCTGCCCTGCGTGCTGATCCCATAATCAGTGCTTCACGCTGGGGACGAGCGACTGAGACGCTCCCCTGGAGATCTGTGTGCCGCCGGCCGCAGCTGGAGGACTAACACATCCAGAGCGGTTTGCTTGTTATCTATCTATCTATCTATCTATCTATCTATCTATCTATCTATCTATCTATCTATCTGTCTGTCTGTCTGTCTGTCTGTCTGTCTGTCTGTCTGTCTGTCTGTCTGTCTGTCTGTCTGTCTGTCTGTCTGTCTGTCTGTCTGTCTGTCTGTCTGTCTGTCTGTCTGTCTATTGTTCTATCTATCGTTCTATCTAGCGTTATTTCTACCGTTCTGTCCTATCTATTGTACTCTGTTTTTGAATCACATTTCTCTCTGCTTTAATGAATTAAACGCAGCCGTTTGTTGCTGTATGCAAATGTCTCTCCTGCAGCTCATTTGAATATGTAAATGAGCTCAGCGAGCTCAAACAGTCTGAGAGCTGCGGTGAGGGTTACGGCCAGCGTCAGGTGTGATCAGTTCTGATGCTCCTTCTCATGTTCTGCCCACCGCTGTCACTCTCAGCGGCTGCAGGCAAATCTAATGCAAATATCTCACATCTCAGTGTCTCAGTCTCTCCCAAATCAGTCCCATCACTCAAAGAGTTTTTCATCTGGAAAACTTCTGTAATCTCTATCTATCTATCTATCTATCTATCTATCTATCTATCTATCTATCTATCTATCTATCTATCTATCTATCTATCTATCTATCTATCTATCTATCTATCTACTATCTGTCTGTCTGTCTGTCTGTTTATCTATCTATCTATCTATCTATCTATCTATCTATCTATCTATCTATCTATCTATCTATCTATCTATCTATCTATCTATCTATCTATCTATCTATCTATCTACTATCTGTCTGTCTGTCTGTCTGTCTGTCTGTCTGTCGTCTGTCTTCTATCTATCTATCTATCTATCTATCTATCTATCTATCTATCTATCTATCTATCTATCTATCTATCTATCTATCTATCTATCTATCTATCTATCTATCTATCTATCTATCTATCTATCTATCTATCTCTCTCTCTCTCTCTCTCTCTCTCTCTCTCTCTCTCTCTCTCTCTCTCTATCTATCTATCTCTCTATCTCTCTATCTCTCTATCTCTCTATCTCTATCCATCCATCCAGACAGGAAGTGACATGCCAAGTTACCTTTATTCATTAATAAACAGGAAAAAACTGAATCAGGGAATGAAAGGTCATCATATAAGATGAAAGCAGCTAAAAAAAGACAATAGAGTCACTATCAGATCAATTCAGTTCAAATCCAGCCATAAGCAGCTCTACACAAGACAATAGAGTTCAATCTGATCGTGTCAGTGCAGTCAAATCAATAATATCCCTAAATATAGTAAAGCGATCAACTACATGTCGCTTTTTATCTGATGTTTAGGGGTGTGTAAATCAAATGAGAGCGACCCATGGATCGCCTAAACTTTTGTTGGGTCTTTACAGCTCAGTGTTTCCCCAGAGGATCTGGGAACTGTGTGTGTAAGTATTCGATCTGCTCACTGTTTGACCTCCTATTATTAGAGACTTTCTGTCAATGTCTTATTGATTGAAAAGCCTGTTGGGATAGTAAAGAGACACTGAATCCCTTCAGACAGACTCATTTCCAAACATCACATCCCGCTTTAAATGATGGCTAAATATGAGGGGTTTTAAACACACACACACACTGATTCGTGTTTTCTGTTGCAGAAGCATTAACCAACTGTGACACATTATGTCTGTAGCTTTAATGTAGGTTGATCGATATGATTTACATACAGACATTGAAACACACACACTCACACACACACACACACACACACACATAGACGGCTCAGTTCTTCATGATCCAGTGATCTTCCACTTCAGTTGCCTAGAGACCCGTCTGCACCAAAAATTAAGATATTAATCCAGAGCCGGAGAACAAATATGACAGATGCAACCAAGCGTGCTCATATCGTTCACAAAAGTTCATTTGAAAAAAAACACATTTGTTTTTGTAAATTTTCCTGAATGTTTTTTTCCCGCTTTATTACAGAAGTGAATGCATTTTGTGTTTGGTTTGGTTTGCTCTGCAGGGGGTAGAATTGCCATCAGACCCAGAAATAAAGCTGAACACAAGTTATTAAATATTAAACGTTAAAGGATTCCTCTCTGGAGAAGCGTTCAGTCTCTCATGTAGAGAGTGAATCCGCTCATGTGAATCCGCTCATGGCTCGAGCACAACTGGCTTTTAAAGGGAAAGGGAGATGAGACTCTGATTGGTTTATTTCACGTTACGCCCAAAACACACCCATGACTCATTAAGAGACGAGGGACGACCCTTTTAGACCATGCACCGGATGCACAGAGCGTTTTTCTCGTTGTTAAACTAGCAAAAGTGGATTCGGACCCGCCCAAAGGCCGTGTGTCCACCAAAGTGTTTTTATCCAGCTGAAAACACCTCGCTGTGAGCGCTTGAGAGCGTTTTGGCAGGCAGCATTTTTTTTTCTTCAGTTGAGACTCTTTACTTTTTATTATACATAAATCCGCGGAAGTGTTTCTAATTTCACAGGTCGTTTGTTTCTGTATCGATTCTATATTAAATTGCAGATCCAGTGTAAAGTATTTGCTCTGGCTCTTGTTTTAAATCATTTTGTTCCGTTATTATTGCTTGTTTTCATCTGTTCACGACACGCAGAATGTTGCGGTTGGTCTGTGTTGTGTTTGTCCCGCCCCTCCTCCACTGTGATTGGACGGCTGGGTGACGAGTGACAGTGATGAGCGCTGCGTTTTACTCAAAGTTGAACATTCTTCAACTCTCGGCGACCAGTAAAAAACGCTGAACGCTCAGCGCTTGTGCGGGAAATACTCGCTCAGCGTCTCGTTGTGCTCCAGGTGTTCTAAAAACGCGGCGCTCTCATTGAAAACAATTAAAGATGCCAACCAGCAGCGTGAAAAAACGCTTTGGTGGACACACGGCCTAAGTGTAATGCAACAACCTAAGCAGTCGAACTTGAGGCTAAACACATTTGCTTTTACACATGTCTGTTAGAACTGAAGTGAGAATGTCTGTTAAATTACAGATCAATTCCAGCATTTGAACTGAGGTAGCAAACAGAACACAGTATTGACATTTAAATGCAAGAAAGTAGAATTAAAATGAGTTTAGTGATATGAACATTTTGGCTGTTACTTATAACCGATAATTCTGACTAAAGTTTTGTTCTACTGGACTAGTAGTCGTTAATTTAAGCCATTCGTTGACGACTAAGTACACATTTATATTAGGCTGATTTAATTACTTTAATATAGCACTCAAGCGCACGCATAAAGCTTGTCACAGAGCACAGCAAAAGTAATTTGTCAGTGCCAGCAATATTCATAGTATACCTACTAAGTTCATAAACTAGATTGCAGAAATGTATGTTTGGCGAATAATTAAGTGCCTCCAGAAATCATTTAATTTTAGATTTACTCTTATATGCGACCCTGTGCAATCGGAATACAGTGATAAATATTGATTTATGTGACTAATGCTTAAGCAATGATACCTGATCATGTCTTTAAGACGAGTGCACAGCTACTCTATGGACATTAATGTGGCTTTTTATGCTTTATACGATGCAAGAAACTGGGCATATTTGTGTTGACATAGACAGATGCACACACACAGTTTCTGCACTTCTTGTTTGGTCTTTGCAGTCTGCCGGCTGGTGCAGGTCCCTTGTGTCTCAGAGAGAGAATCAGACTTTACGTGTTTGACATTCCTGGTCGGCTGTATTTTTAGCTTCTGCGCTCACACACATTCACAGCTCCAGGTCAGCTGACACCCGCTCAATCCCATCGCCCTTCACCGCGTTATCCTAACGACAAGAGACCCCGACGGATCTAAAGACAAACAGCGCTCAGTTTTTGATTTAGGGCTTTTTTTTCTCTCTGAAATTGGGTCCAACGACTAGAAAATGGCAGTAGGGCCTACAATTTTTCCAACATATTGTTTAGAAACATTGATTTATTCTCTTGTGTTTGTGTAACGAAAGGTTGCACGTTGTGTTCCCAGATAAAAGTCCTAAATTATGTAAATTCTACGACTGCACAATTAATCGAATTTATAATTGTGATTACAATGACAGATGTCTCAATTATGTAAACGTTCAACAAAATGTAATCACAATAAAAAAAAGTCCACTTCTGTGCTTAATGTTTTTTTTTTCTTCCCACGTTATCTTACATTTTTTCCCCCATTGTTACATTTTTATTTTTAGTATAACTTAATATTATGCATATTTTACTTTTTATTAATTTAAAGAAACCAAACCAATGGACTGTTTTCAGCTTGTTTCTTTTGATATAACAATATGGCATGCAGTCGCTTCAAACTATGTTATAAAGCTATTCAAAACTTCATTCAATGTAAATTGTGATAATCATAATCTATAATCGCAATTACAATCAGGGGAATAATCGACAATTCAGATTTTTGTAATAATATTGCAGCCATAGTGTGTTCAGACATGATGAACGCTGAGCCGAGAGCCAGTGTGCACATAATCTTTAATATTTGGCCACTCGTTTGATAAAAAATCAAAGAAAGTATGACAGAAATGCTACAGCCACTGTGACTTCTTGAACAAGGACATGTGGACATCAAAACATGCAAACTTTTATTTTGAAATCACGATGAACAACAATTCCAATTCTTAGATGTGACGTCACACAGTGGCGCGGCCGCCATTTGTAGGACTGAATTGCAACATGCGTCTATCTGCTGTGCTGCGGGCTGTGACCACAGCAAATAAAATAAAACATGGATTAACGTTTTACAATATCCACAAAAACCCTGAGCGCCGTCAGAAATACTTTGCTCTTTTTCTGCTCACTTTTAACAATCATTTATAATAATAAAGTACTAAAATGAGACCGCAACGACATCGTCGGCAGTGTTCACGGCAAAGAATATTTCGTTATGTAGGCTACTGACAGGGGCAATATTTAAACATTTAAAACAATATCAAATACAAGTGAACAGATCAGCCAAGTGAGAACAGAATTAAGTTTTACCTTTGTTCTGTGATTAACTTTAATGACGGACTGAAGGAGATCGTGCAATCATTAAGACCAAATGCACAATGTTGAATCCAATAGACATGCATCTGATTTCACAGCTTACATTCGGTAGTCGGTATACATAGCCGACTGTGTTTACTTTTGTATATTTGGCATACCTTTATGATTATTTTACTCGTTCAAGTGCAAGCCATGCTTCCTGTGTTTGCGCTATTGATCAAGCGCCATATGCCGCGCATTAAACAGTAAATCTAATAGCATACAGGGAAAATGTTTTTTCTTCAAGAATGAAAGAAGTGGCATCGATGTGTTGCTGTAAAACTGCAACAACAAAAAAGCGCAAATAGGCTTAACCTTCCATAAACACAGACTTTACACAGAAAGAAAAATAGGTACTCCAACCTACGGCGAAGTCATTAACAACGTTTTAACACAAATTTTGCTGATTAATCATATGTTTGGCAACGTTATTCTCTAAGGCTAATATTCAACGGTTATAGTAGGGTACATGAAAAATGTGCCGTCCGACCGCACGCCAATACATGCTGCTTTTAATAGGATGTGAGTGAAATGGAAATAGCGATCTAAATTTTGGGGTGGCACCCAGGGTGGCCGGTCAAATGTCAAGGTGTCCAGTGTCACCCGCACCCCTCTGGCTCCGCCACTGGGTGTCAGCAGTTAGTTTGGCAGTAAATAAGGATCTAATCCTAAAGACAAGTATCTTTTTTCTTTAAGTATCTAAATACCGTTGCTATTGACGTTTCGCCAGTGGTGAGATGTGCTATTTTGGCGTGTGAAATCTTTCCGATCATAGATATAGCCTACATAATAATATAATCATGTAATTATTATGTACATCTCGTTCAGATGGGTCTGTCTGCGGTCTGCAAGACAGAGGCGTAACCGGCTACGCTACGCAAAGGTCCTAAAGATGGCGGCCATGGCAAAAAAGTCACGTGACTGAAACCCATGAATATTTAGAAACATTGATTTATTCTCCCGTGTTTGTGTAACAAAGGTTGCATGTTGTGTTCCCAGATGAAATTTATAATAAAAGTCATAAATTATGTAATCACGTGTGTGTTCAGACATGATCAACGCTGAGCCGAGAATCCAGTTACAACAGACGTTTCCGTTCAGACATAAAAAGCACGGCTGTAAACCCTGAGGGATCATGTTGATCATAGAGCTCTCTGTGGAAAATCCACTTCGGCTGCGGGATTCGGTTTCTGATTTGCATGTATTTTTTTACGGCTGTATTGTGCTGTCCAGACTCCTGAACTTGAGACCATGACGGTACCACACATGAGGATTCAGAGATCAGGATGTATCGATGGTAAAGCCGTTCTGTTTGTGGACCATAAATTAAATGGTTATGAAATGCAGCTCATCTGTTATGACTCCCAAATCTAATCTAATCATAACAGAAGAGTTCAATGTCAACCATTAAATCTATTGCCCAAATAACAGAACCTATAATTAACCCTATTATAAATAGTTTTATTTCCATTTGGTCAAGCCTTCGAGTAAAAGAAAAAAATAAGTTAATTGTGAGATGAAGTTAAAAACTTTTTTAAAATTACGAATTTTATTTTACCGTCTTATGCCATTCTGTGTCAACTCAACCAAAAGTCCCTGGCTAAAAATGTTGATTTTGATCATTTATTTTCTGGTGAAAGAATTCATAATTGAAGAAGAAAGCCACAATATTAAATGTCCACTATTTTGTAGAGGAGATTTGGAGCCAGATTACAGCGGTGTAAAGATGACTTTAGAAAGATGGCAGCATCATTATTTTATTCTCACACAGAGATTGGCAGATTTATTAGTGAAATCTGTTGACTTTAGCAATCTTTGATGCATTATATGCCAACGGTGAGCGCTCAAACATGGGACACAAGCACTTGTTGTGTTTTTATCTGAAGTTTGCATGCCTGTAACTCAATAAGTATTAAAGATATCTTAATGTCCTTTTAAGATTTGGTTTTTAACTAACTTTTATTTTGGTGTCCATGTTTTTAAGGCCATATTTGATTGAACTCCAAAGATGTTGGGATCTCAATATGGCTCTAAGAGTAAATTGTTGAATGTAGTTATTTTGTTGTTTTTGCTATTTTCCATGACCTTTAATATTTTGGCTTTCAGCACTGTTAATGTTTGTCTTTCTTCTGAAAATATATGACCAAAATCAAACATTTGAGCTGGGGAAGTTCTGAAAATGTGGTTGATTTGACACAGAATACCCCACTTTCAATACACCCTTTTCTCAGTGTCTGAAATGGCTGGATAGCCAATCGGCCTCCATATATCGGTGATATATGAACAAAGATGCGCGACTCAAGTGTGTTCTGCTAGTTTCAGCTCGATGCAGTTCTCATGTTCACGTCCAGCTCCTTGTTGTTTAAATATCAAATGCACTGGTGCATCTGTTCCCCCATCTGTGTGTGTGTGTGTGTGTGTGTGTGTGTGTGTGTGTGTGTGTGTGATGGGTAGGTTTAGGGGCAGGGCCAGTGTAGGGGGATAGAAAATACGGTTTGTACAGTATAAACCATTATGCCTATGGAAAGTCCCCATAAAACGTGTGTGTGTATGTGTGTGTGTGTTTCTGTTCCCCCTTGGGCGTCTGGTCTAAACCAGGTGTGTTCAGGAGCATTGTTGGAGCGTTGCTATTGTGAGGAACTGAAAACCACTGACCATTGACCAACACACACCTGCTCTAAAGTCCAAAGTGCAGTGTTTCTGTGTTATTTTTCGGTGTGTTAGTTATATGAGCCTATAGGCGGTGCACAACACACATACACTCTGATTATTACACACACAGGAACGTGCAGCACACACACACACACACACACACTGATTATAACACAGACAGGGACGTGCAGCGTCCGCTCATGTGAATCCGCTCATGGCTCGAGCACAACTGGCTTTTAAAGGGAAAGGGAGATGAGACTCTGATTGGTTTATTTCACGTTACGCCCAAAACACACCCATGACTCATTAAGAGACAAGGGACGACCCTTTTAGACCATGCACCGGATGCACAGAGCGTTTTTCTCGTCGTTAAACTAGCAAAAGTGGATTCAGACCCGCCCTCAGTGCTTCACACCATGTGCTCAGATCGTTAAAATAGGGCCCTAAGAGTCTTCCAATCACAGTAGACCTCATTTGCTTATTGAACTCAGGCTATTTTATTCTAAGGCTCAGAGAGAATGGAAAAGCAACTGACTTACCTGGTTAAAAAAAGCCAAATAAAATGGTGAAAGTGTATGAAATAAAGGCCGTTATGATTTGTAAGGTGTGAATGAGCCCAGCTGGAGACGGGTTGATACGGCACTGGGGCTGTGTAATCGACTGTCAGTATTGGCACCCCAGCGAGGGTCGCATAAACAGCCTCGGGCTCCTAATGGAGCTCTCACAACCCAATCAAGGTAGCAGCGGATGAGGAAAAGAGAGAGGGAACATTATCAGCAAAACCACTCGGTTTTCTCTGCTAATGGTGCATTAAGAGAACTGACCAACAATGAGAGAGACAGATGAAAAGCACAGAGAGGAGAGCGCTAATAGAAAACGAAGGAGACAGATGGAGAAAACACAGCAAACGCTATTGTATTGTGTCGTTTTTCCTGATGAAAACACATCCGTGACTGTCAGTCTTTTTTATGGTTGTTCACGAACATGTCCCTGTATTTTTATGGATAGAAGTAAAGTTTAGCAGGATGTAAATGTGCCGAGTGCTAGTTCTCAATGGTCACGTCTTTATGTCTCACAGTGTTTTCACTCACATTTGAGGCCCATCTATAGCAAGCCCTTTTGACTTTTATTAATCTAATATCTTAATCTAAATATTATTCCCGGATATGAATTCTTGATATCAACAATTCAGTTTTCACTCTTGATATCAACAATCAAATGTCAGCTAGTTAAACTACAATCCTTGATCTCTGTAATTGTGTTTTCATTAGTTAAACGTCACCTTAGGCTGCCTCTCAAATTCAATTGTTGATATCAGGAATTCATTTCTTACTAGTTGAAATTCCAGTTTCAGGAATACAATTTTTACTAATAAAAAACATCTTTTTTATATCAATAATTATGTGGTTTGGAGGTAGCATGAGTCCACTCGCTCCATCAGGAAATATAGCTAAAACAAAGATTATGTTATTTGGAAATTATACTGTACTAAACCTGAAATAGAATTGAAAATTGATAATATATTAGTATAGAAAGAGTCTACGAAAATACATTTCTTGGTGTTATTTTAGGCCACACAATTAGCTGGAAACCCCATATATATAAACTTTATTACAGGCTCTAGGCCCAACAACAAGACATACAACATAAAGAAAAGAAAAAAAAAAGAAAAAAAACTATAGATACACACACACACACACACACACACACACACACACACACACACACACACACACACACACACACACACACACACACACACACACACACACACACACACACACACACACACACACACACGCACACACACACACACACACACACATATATAGACATACTTTGATTCATGAGAGCCTTAACAGGCACCCATACCTGTTTCCACAAATATAAAATACTATATAAAACACATTGAAGCAAAACTGGTAAGACTATAGCAATATTAAATAAAGCAAGATATATTTTGAATAATAAATCATTGTATATTCTGTATAATACACTCGTAGTGCCATACTGAAGTTATTGTGTGGAAATCTGGGGAAATACCTAATAAACCAGCCTGCAGTCATTATGCACCTTACAAAAGAGCGCACTCAGAATGATATATAATGTAGGATATCTTAAACACACTAATTCACTATTCTTCACTATTATATACTAACGTTTATTGATTTGATTAAATTGAAGACGGTAAAAGTCATGTTTAAAGCAAGAGAGAATTTACTTACAGAAAATTTACAAACAATTTTTATGGAGAGGCAGGGTGGGTATAATTTGACAGATGAACTAACTTCACAAAGCTCAACATAAGAACTACTCTAAAAAGTTTGTGGATAACTATATGTGGGGTGAGGTTGTGGAATAACAGTTTAAAAAGTTGGATAAAATCGAGTTACTAAAAGGATATGAGGTTGAACAATAGTGAGTGTGAGGGTGGGTTAAAAGATTGATTAAAAGACGTTTATTTATTTATTGAATTTATTTGTTGTTGTGCAATGAAGATACAGTATGGTGTATGTGGTGGGGTATTTAATATACAATGACATGTTGTATGGTAATATAAGGGGTGGGAAAATAACTCCCACTTTAGCTTCATCCCACTCGTTTTCGGACATATGTAATTTCATTTTTTTATATTGTTCAGGGCTCCAGATTAATGTTTTTTCACTAGGAGCACAGTCGCCCCCAACTGAAAATTTTAGGGTCTTAACCAGAAAATTTAGAGGCACACAACATAAATCGACATGCTAATTTCCACTGTACCACTAATAAAAACTCAAAGAATGACAAAGTCTCGAGCCTATAGCGTTTCGAGTATGAGATGGTTTGGAGCATGTGATTGGTTGAATTCAGTGAAACGAATTTGCCCTTTACTGACCGAGATACTTTCCCTGCGTCCCAATTCGCATACTATCCATTTGAATAGTATTCAAAAATAGAATTAGTATGTCCTAAATCATAGTATGCTGAAAAGAGTATTCCAAAGATATCCGGATGGTTTACTATTTCCGGTCCGAATTCGAAGTGTGGATCGATGGGCACTCTAACGGCTGATATTGCCCACAAACCGTTGCGAGTTGGATGAGGATTCGGTTAGAACTACAAATGCGGATAAAAAGCGTTAAAAAACTACAAACATGGCGGATGTGCCAGTCCGACGGTTAAGTAGAGAGGTTCAGATAAAGGTGTTTGAGTGACCAACTATCAATATTCAACCTGACAAAAATATATTTATTCAGTGCTATCCACATTATATTTCACCAAACTGATTATATATGAACTTTTGCAATGACACGTTTGGCCGTTAACTTTTAAATGCATCATTATATTTAAACTGCAAACACACGAGAGGAGTCTCTGCATTAAAGCAGCACTTGGCAACTTTTGCTCTCGGGGTCCCCCTACAGTTGGGATAAAATAATGTCCTCAACTACTGTCGTAAGATCTGTCATCCTACAACAGGGGATGCCATCGCGCGTGCATTTGTTGACATGACACCCATGATAGCCCTGAACTAGTGATGCGTGGCTCGTCACATAACGGGCGTGGCGTGGCCCGTATGTCTATTTAATGGTCGCGGGTGCGCGGCGGGTTGTAAAAATATATACAGTGGTGCGGGGCGGGCCAAATAACTTCATAAAAGCGGCCCCGCGGGTCGGTGCAGCACCAACAGTTCCCCTGAACACTGCAGGAGGAGTTCACATGCAGCTGTTCTTCTGGCGGCGCGTGTGAAATGTCTTCATCCCAGGTACAGTCAGTGGCTTATGCTTCAGCATGTCATATGAATATCATTTCATGGGTTTTATTTTTTTCCAAACGCCAAATAATCACGATGCTCACGTTTATACACCAGCGTCATTATAGTAGTCTATTGGTTAGCGTTTTACAGAATCTATATGATACTTCAGTTCAATGTTTGAGTGGTCGGTAATCACCGTAACAAGCAGGACAGCATCGGTCGGGCACGCCTCCTTCAGCTCACGCCGACGAGCAAACGCTGGTCACATGTTGATCCTCGTCCTGCCTTTAATCACATCACTTTTTCGTTTCCTCTTATTGCTTTCCTCCAACAGAACCTTGTCCTTCTTATGTGTCTGTGCTGCTTTGGACATGACTATATTATCCGACGAACAAAGTTGGGCTCGCTCGTCTGAATGTAAGGAAGTGTGTGTGGTGGTGGAAGTGACGTATGTGCCGTAAAGCAGTCGAATTTTGTAGTTCTTTTTGTTCTCGGGTTACTACCCGAAACCCGAAGTTTAAAAGTACGATTAAAAACGATACAGACCCCATCAGGCTATGGCAGACGTGTCATTCAACCTATTGTAAGTCGATGTATCATCACAAGAGTCTTGAAAATATATTATGAAGGTTGAAAAGTTACCTAGTGCTGTTTAAAGACACACACATGGCAGATCAACGAGCGGCTACATTTCTCTGATACGGCAGGAGATTAAGCTGAATGTGGAGGATTTGAACTGTGACGATGATTGACAGGGCAGTTTAACGGTTATGGGATGCTCGTAACTAAGCAACAGAGTCCGTTAAAGATGACGAAGTAGTCCCGAAGCTTGCATATTCTTCTGCTACATACTCAAAAGTATATACTTTTAGGACGTAGTATAAGTAGGCGAATTGGGACGCAGCATTTGAGTCTGAACGAGAGATCTAGTTGATAAACGAATGAATGAACTTGTGCATGTCGTTGTGAAGTTAACATAATGAACCAGTTGATGAACGATGCTGATAGAGAACAGGTCGAGCTTGGCTCGTGGCATATTTGAAGCAAAGAAAGAATTATACACTTTACCATTATAACGAAAACAGCGTAATAACTCAGGCTGATGGTTAAATGATTACTGTGCAGAGTATAAGCACTGGTTTTGTGTTTGTGTGATGTATGTTTGAACAGATTTCTTCTTTTAAATAAAATGACTTCATTACATTTGAGTCATGTACTTCTATAAAAACTGTAAAACTAATAACAAAATGTGATAGTATTGGTTAAATAGATCTTGTGTGTGTCACGTCAGCAAATCTAGCATTCTAGAGAGGGTGTAATTGGAGTGATCTATTGAATAAACATGCCCAAATTTACTGGTTGCACATGAGCAACTAGATGTAAAATTCAGTTGCACATGAGATCTATATAACCATTTTGATAGCAAAATGCAACCATGTTGTAGCCCTGTTGTTGTGTTTATGTGGTAACACAATTATTATATGTTCATATTTTACTTTTAAAAGAAAGAACGAAGTCTAATACTGAAGCTCTACAGTGATTATCATCAAGCTGAAGTCGACATACTTAAAACTGACGTACGAGTACATGTCCCTGATCACGATCACGCCTGCGATGACCCCCGTGACCTCACAAGGGTTTTACATCTAAGAAACGGTCTTGGTTGTGTGTGTGTGTGTGTGTGTGTGTTTGTGTGTGTGTTTTGGGTTTCAGGACGCTTCTGTCTCACATGACCTGATGCTTATCGCTTTCCATGTTCGGGGCTGTTGAGGATCTGCCAGGTTTCTGATCCGCTTACACTCGTGCTCTTCTGAGGAGTCCCATGAGTTATGAAAGGACCACAATCGCCTATCCTACTCTGCAAAAAATGCTCTTCTTACTCAGTATTTTTGTCTTGTTTCTAGTTAAAATATCTAAAAATTCTTAAAACATGAAGTATTTACTAGACAAGCAAAAGTAATTGTCTTGTTTTGGGGAAAAATAACTCAAAATGAAGAGAGTTTTTGCTTAAAATAAGGTAAATAATCTGCCAATGGGGTGAGAAAAATAATCTTAATTCAAACAGAAAACAAGATTATTTTTCTCACCCCATTGGCAGATTATTTATCTTATTTTAAGCAAAAACTCTCTTCATTTTGAGTTATTTTTCCCCAAAACAAGACAATAATTTGTACTTGTCTAGTAAATGTTTCTTAATGTAAGAGTTTGTAGATATTTTGACTAGAAACAAGACAAAAATACTAAGTAAGGAAAGCATTTTTTGCATCTTCCCTTCTGCATAATAATGTGGAGAAGTAGGAATATAAATAGTCTTGCAGTGTATCGAGCGCCTGTTTAGCATTGGCGTCTCCGTCCTCATCCGCTCTGCCGTGGGTTCAGTAGGGCGATAGTGTCCAGAGTTCTCGCTGATGTCCCAATTTCGCTGCAGATTATAGCTGCTCTCGGCCCGTTCCTCGCTCTCTCCGTGTCCCTGTGGAGATGATGAGGAAAATACATGAGGTGACAGAAAGTTCTGTTCCCAAATCTAGAGAGCTGCCTACCGACTGCATTTTAAAGCGGCACGTCTCTGTATAAGTTAAGTATCATTCTAAGAGAATACAATCCCAGAATGCATTTCAGCTAGTGAGAGAGGTTTTATATGTATTTTACATATTACCAATAACAGCATTGATAAAAGACGTATTCTGATATTAGGGGTGTCACGATTCGATATAAATCACGATACTGAACTCACGATACGATATGCATCCCGATATTTTAAGCCATAATTAAAATAATTCTTTATTATTACTTGTGTATTATTATTAGAACCCACAAATATTCCCCCATTGCATCCTTATACATTATATTCAACATTATATATAGTCGTTTAATGTAATAATGTCACTGAAAGTCCGTAAACTTCATTTTTTCCCCTCAGGCATTATCTCTTCCGGTGGTCAGTAGGCATGTGCCGATATCAATTTTTCATGTTGCGATTAATTGATGAAGTTTTATCACGATATACGATATTATCACGATATTGAAATAAGTTGCAAAAAAAAGTGTTGCCATAGCATAACAGCTTTAAGAACTATTTTTGTAAGAACAAAAATAACTGAATGTTTAAATACAATAATGCACCAAAAATATATACAGCTCTGGAAAAAAATTAAGAGACCCCTCATTGAGAAATCAATGTTAAGTGGTCTCTTGATTTTTTTCAGAGCTATAAAAGTACAATTTTCAAACAGATTAAAGTGCAAAAAAATTAGGCTATGAACAACAGGTAGGCTTACAAATTACAATAATGTCTCATTATTTAATGCATTAACTAAGATTGAGCAATAGCTACATTTGGTACAGAAAGTATAATATTTTTGTTAATGTTAGTTAAGAAATACTGATCATTCTTAGTTTTATCTTAGGTCCATTAAAAAAGTTATTTTGATTTTGGTTTTAATGTTATGAAAAAGTAACTAAGAAATTAACATAGAATGATTAATTCTTTATAAGTATTTTTCATTGTCAGTTTGGTAATAATGAATTAACATGTTAACTAATGAAGTCTTATGTCTCAAAGTTTTACTAAACAATAACAAATAATCAGAACAGTTCTAATCATTAGGGCATGTTGTAGTCCAGATTAAATCATACAAATGTTTAAGTTTGAAAATAAATAGCCTATTAAGTCTTTAAGTATTAAGTATTTGGTGCTTTGATGAACAACATTGAGATTACAAAAACGAATGGCTGTTTTAAAAACTACACGCGTTTTTTGTTTGTTTGCTGGTTTCCGGGGTAATCGCGGCATTCTGCAGTTCATCAGCGCCCTCTGCTGTCACTGAGCGGCACTTCAGCAGCGCGTCTCCTTCACCGGTTCAGTCATGTGCAAACGCACGTTGGGCTTGTTTATATCTGAGCGCGTGTCCCTTTGACGCAGAATACAGCGGTGTTGAGCATTTATACGGTTGATGGGCAAAGTATTCTTGAGTGCATTATAAAAAAATTATAAATTGTTAATAAATTATTATTTACGATATTTTAAAGTGCCCACGATAACAATATCGTGCATATTCATTATCGTGATAAATCGCATTATCGAAAATCGGCACATGTCTACAGCTCCCGCCTCTCCTGCTATTAATGCACTATACAGATAAGAATTATCCATCTAAAATGCTTTGAACAATCATACTACTGAAACTAAATGTGATCTGTTGATTTAAATAATGTTTACGCTTTGACTTTGAGGAGTGTGTGCGCTTTAAATGATCAATGCAATCCGTCACAGCTCTAATCACAAGAAAGCTCGTCAAAATGGCCGCTCTCAAGCTGTAAATGTTCAGCTCATCCGAGAACTTCAATTCTGCATTTACTCTCTCGTGTTGTTTTCTCAATCATCTGAACGTCCGTGTTTACTACAGTAAGAGTAAATCTGTTCATCATAAGCCCTCGCTCGTGTCTATTCAGAAGACTTGGACTCGATTAGCTATTTTTACGATGCATTTATGACTTTTTTTTGGATCTTTTAAAGGGTTACTTCAGCGATTAGCTGGAGTATATTCAAATGATTGTGCTTTCCCCCCTCATATCCCCCTGAGACAAGAGATTTATGCATTTTATTTCTGGAAAAATTCCTCCTATGATGCAAATTGACGATGTTTGCATCATAGGAGGAATGTTTGCCCAAAGGCTAAAGACTACAGCCAGCAGAGGGAGCCATTTCCGCATGTTTTGAATCTGCGCATGAGGATGGAGATCACACTCACAGCTCAGCTCAGCTACAGGCAATGAAAGTCTTTTAACTTCTCAAATTAATTTCTATGAAAGTTAAGCTTGCAAAGGCATGAACTGAAACGGCCAGACTGAACTTGCGTTGTGAATGTATGCCGCGAGTGTAGTGGCGATTACCTCAGCTCTCATCACGAGAGCTCATCAGCTCATTCAGCTCATTTATCTCACTCCTGCAGTTAGTGCTCAGTGCTGTGAGACTCACGCGGCGACTCACTCATTATATTGAACACACACGTTCAGTTTTTAATTGTAGTGTCTTCTCCGACTCAGTCACAGTAATAAAGTTGGTGGCTTTGGGAATGGCCTTACAGGGCAGCAAAGCATTCTGGGAATTGTAGTCTTTCATCCCCATGAGACAAAAATAGATTTTCTGTCTTTTCTCAGTCTAGAAGGCACCAAATTCAAAAATAATTTCCCATTTCTACTACATTGATGACCCAGTTTAAATACAGATCCATCTTCCCAGCGCTGAAGTACCCCTTTAAGTTTGAGAGGAATAATGGACTTTAAATGGAGGGACAAAAATCCCTCTGGTTTCATAAAGAATATCTTCATTTGTGTTTGGAAGTTAAACAAAAAACGAAATTATAGTGAGTTCATGATGACAGAGTTTTACATTTGTGGTATATTTGTAAATTTGTGTTTGGGTGAATTATACTGAGGTCTACTACAGCAAATTTAGCCTTGGATAAAAAAACAACTACTGTATATATCGCAAATCATATAGTTTCCATCAATGATACATATCATCACATTTTATAATGCGATATATCGTTATACCCCTAAATTATGGTATTGTTCATATTTTAAATTAATTTAAAAAAAATTCTCCCTATTTAGTTTGTCGTTTGTTATACTCTTATATAGCTTACATTTATTTTTAGTTTAGTTTTATTAATTTTAGTACTTATATATATATATATATATATATATATATATATATATATATATATATATATATATATATATATTTTCTTTTTTAATTATTATTTTTTTTTAAATATATATATTTTTTTAATTTATTTTTTTTACTTCAGCTTTATTTTAATCACTGAAAATGATTTTAAATAGTTATAGTATTAGTAAACACTAGCAACACTATGATGATGTAACGATGATGACGCAAAGGATTGATGTCGTTGGAATTAATTTCAGAACTCATTTTTCGACAGCCAATCAGAATCTATCTGGCTTTAAAGCATTGTCCAGTGGTGTAGATGCTAATATAATTATAGTTATAGTTATCATTCCTGGTGTCAGTGGGCCTTAAGCCCCTGTACACTTCATCAAACATTTCCTTAAGTGTTTGTTTATTAAATATTTTGCCTATTTTCATTAAGCTTTCAGCTGTCCTTAAGAGTTTAATGCATGTGAGTATGAGAGCTGTCAATATATATATATATATATATATATATATATATATATATATATATATATATATATATATATATATATATATATATATATATATATATATATATATACTTCGATATATATATAGAATATATAAATATATATAAAATGCATTAATTAGCACAAAGAAACATAATTGGTAATTATTTAATTATTGGTAAAATATTTAGTGTAGGCCTATTTATTGTATGCTTTTTATTTGTATTTTATTCTATTCTGTATTTCCTGTGTTGTCAGAAACGCTGCCGGTGCGTGAACATGTGATAATGTGAATCCAGGTTCTGTTGTTGTTCTGTTCTGTATGTTCTGCTGTTTGCACAGTAGATAAAGCATATGAAAGTCTTTTTAACGGGTCACAGATGCTCGTCAATTGTACTTTTATTTAATGCCAATTCAGTATTATAATCTTAACAGTTCACAGTTAATAATCGATTAATGAGTATCTGTTTTCAGTTGGGAAAAATAACCAAAATGAGTGTCTGAATGGTCATTTTATTTGTCTCAGATGTTTCTCCTAATATTGCTGAGGAGAAATAAAAACTAATTAGAATATGAGTTCATACTAAGATCTTAGACTTTTCATTATGATCCATATTACCATCAATTTACATAAAACAGAGATGTTTGGATGACATTGAGTCGTAGACGGATGCTTTTATCCACTGCCATATATATTTATTGATAAAATAGAGTGAAATAGACATTGAAATGCTGCATTCATAAGTGTCATGACCAGAAAATGTGCTCCTTCCTTCATTGTTTGAGTGTGTTTGAGTTTAAGTGTGCATTTCCATAACACAAGCTGCATTTAAAGTGTGTCTGGTCAGTACACTGAACTTTACACGTTTTGTTGAGAAAACCTCGACAGCGTTTCAGTCTTCCTGCAGGCGGATGTTTGGCAGAACATTAGATTTCTGTTGGCTGACAGCCTCCATTAGCAGCACAGTGACTGGCAGATTTACTGGATGCTGATGGTTTCCATGTAATTAACATAGGTCTCGTTTCCCCCTGCGGCCCATAGTGAGGAAATAGTGCATTAACAGCGCAGAGAGAGAGAGAGAGAGAGAGAGAGAGAGAGAGAGAGAGAGAGAGAGAGAGAGAGAGAGAGGGAGTACGTCACGGATGTGGAAGGAGACAGAGACATTGTGTGATACAATTGTCTGTACAAAAGTGACCACCATGTTCCCTAGTGTATTATGGGGTGGGCTAAGGTGTTCTGGGGCATCACCCCCAGGTCTCTGGGTGTTATGGATGGGTGCTAGGTATACAAAACCGTTCAAAAGTTGGTACGAATTTTTTATCTCATCTGCTCACCAAAAGCTGAGTTTACAGGGTTTCCGCAGGTGTTAAAATGTGTTAATTTCACCTTCTACAATTTAAGGCCTTAAAAAGGGCTTAAAATGTCTTTAAAATGTCTTAAAAAGGTCTTAAAAGGGTCTTAATTTAACTTTCTACAATTTAAGGCCTTAAAATGTCTTAAAAAATTCTTAAAATGTCTTAAAAAGGTCTTAAAGGGTCTTAATTTAACTTTCTACAATTTAAGGCCTTAATGTCTTAAAAATGTCTTAAAAAGGTCTTACAATGTCTTAAAAAGGTCTTAAAAGGGTCTTAATTTAACTTTCTACAATTTAAGGCTTTAAAATGTCTTAAAAAGGTCTTACAATGTCTTAAAAAGGTCTTAAAAGGGTCTTAATTTAACTTTCTACAATTTAAGGCTTTAAAATGTCTTAAAAAGGTCTTAAAAGGGTCTTAATTTAACTTTCTACAATTTAAGGCCTTAAAATGTCTTAAAGGGGTCTTAAAATGTCTGAAAAAGGTTTTCAAAGGGTCTTTATTTAACTTTCTACGATTTAAGGCCTTAAAATGTCTTAAAGGGGTCTTAAAAAGAAACACGGCTTCTCCTATTAATGCTATGCTGATGACACTCAACTCTACTTCTCATTTCAACCAGATGATCCTACAGTCAGTGTTCGTATCGCTGCCTGTCTGACAGACATTTCTGACTGGATGAAAGAGCATCATCTTAAACTCAATCTTGCAAAGACAGAATTACTTGTTTTCTCAACCAACCCAGCACTTCATCAAAATTTCTCCATTCAGCTTGGTTCATCGACCATAACTCCATCAAGGACAGCAAGAAACCTTGGAGTTGTGATTGATGACCAGTTAAACTTCACTGACCACATTACTGCAACAGCCCGGTCCTGCAGATTTGCTTTATACAACATTAGAAAGATTAGACCCTTCCTATCAGAACATGCTGCACAACTCCTGGTTCAAGCTCTTGTTCTCTCCAGACTGGACTATTGTAATGCTCTTCTGGCTGGGCTTCCAGCATGCACTATCAAACCCTTGCAGCTGATCCAGAATGCAGCGGCGAGAGTGGTCTTTAATGAGCCGAAGAGAACGCATGTTACGCCTCTCTTCATCAGACTGCACTGGTTGCCAATGGCTGCTCGCATCAAATTCAAGGCACTAGTTATCGCCTACAAAACAACCACTGGCTCTGCACCAATATACCTAAACTCACTTGTTCAGACTTACACACCCTCCAGAAGCTTGCGTTCTGCGAGCTGGCGGCGCCTCGTGGTTCCATCCCAAAGAGGCATGAAATCGCTCTCACGGACATTTTCCTGGACCGTTCCCACCTGGTGGAATGACCTGCCGATCTCAATTCGTGCTGCCGAGTCTGTAGCCATTTTTAAAAAACATCTTAAGACACATCTTTTCCAATTGCACTTGACCAATACAGAATAGCACTTACTGATCACCACAGCAACGACCAATAAGTGCACACTCCTGGATCATATCTACGTCTCTCATCCGGATTTGTGCCTTCAGGCGGGTATGTTACATAGTTATCATAACTATCAGAATCCAGTGTTCTGTATATTGCGTACGTGAGTTTTTGTTGTAGATGGCTATTGCTGCGCGTTTAGCTAGAATACAAAACCAACCCATTGGGCTACTGAATCTGCATTAACGACAACAGCTGGGGCAACAGCCTTAGTCCTAATGGGTTGTTATCATAGCTATCAAAATCCAGTGTTCGGCATTTTGCGTATGTGAGTTTTTGTTGTAGATGTCTTAAAAAAAAAAAAAAAAAAAAAAAAAAAACATTTGTTGTGTATTGTGCTAATTAATTGAGATTTCTTACAGCTCTTACAGGTTGTTGGCCTTGTCTGTTTCGTTGCTTCTATTACTCTCCCCTTTTTTGTAAGTCGCTTTGGATAAAAGCGTCTGCTAAATGATTAAATGTAAATGTAAATGTTAAAATGTCTGAAAAAGGTTTTCAAAGGGTCTTTATTTACCTTTCTACAATTTAAGGCCTTAAAATGTCTTTAAAAGGTCTTAAGTATACACCTTTTGGAGCTTGTAATGGTTCAGTTTGAGCAGATGTTTAAACCATCATCATCTGTCCTCGTCAGAGCTCGTTTACATTCAGCATCTGACTCCTATTCGCCATCTCGCGTATATTCTCAAAACTCATTTTCAACGTCTTCAAAATCAACATTTTGATCACTGACAGCTTCTTGTCCACATCCATCATCAAGTAACAGTGACACTAATATCTGATTGTGTTTAGTACTTGCTCTCTGCAGTAAATCACTGAGCCATTTCAAGTTTTGCAGATTATAATGATTATTGTTTTGTTTTCTGTCTGAGGTAACTATGAGTGAAACGTCACTTCATCATTGCGGATCAGACATTGCCACCTTGTGGAATAAAACTGAATTGCACCTATTTTGTCATTATAGATTCAAATATCATTGTGCAAAAAAAATATTACTTACACTCTTACACACCTCGGGCCATTAGCGACCATATACAATTTTGGATAAAAACTAGTGGATAAACAAGCATCCAATTATATTTTATTTTTTGATGTCTCACTTTAAAAAATGAATGAAGAGGAGGGTAGTGAATGACATGTATTTAGGTATGCATTTAAGGGTTAATTAGCCTTAAAAAGGTAAAAAAATACAGTAAAAATGTGAAATATTCTAATGCAAAACAGCAATTCTCTATGTGAATATTTAGGAAAGTGTAATTTATTATCATGTAATGATGATAAATTCAGCTTTGATCACAGGAATAAATTACACTTTACTATATATTTACATAGAGAACAGATGATTTGCATAAGAATAATATTTCACAATTTTACTGTTTTTTTTTTTTTTACCTGAATTTTTTACCTAATCTGCCAATGGGGAAAGAAAAATAATCTTAAAACAACATTTTTTTACTTACACCATTGGCAGATTATTTATTTTATTTTAAGCAAAAACTCTCAATTTTGAGTTATTTTTTCCCAAAACAAGAAAATTACTTTTGCTTGTCTAGTAAATACTTCTTGTGTTAAGAATTTTTAGATGTTTGAACTAGAAACAAGACAAAAATACTGAGTTAGAAAAGCATTTTTTTGCAGTGCAGGTAAAGATTGCAGTGGTTTGTTGTTGGGACCCTTAGCAAACGGCACTAATGAAGATCAAGGAGTCAGAGAGGACTAGAGGAGTGAACTGAAAAGCAATCGGAGGAAATTGAAGAAGTAATAGCGAAAGGGAAAAAGGTTACGGGCTTTAAGAGGATGTAGTTTAGCACAAATGAAAGCGCTGCCTGATGGTGTTAGTGTGAAGATCAGCGGTGCTTTGTGCTCCATCCCAATCCGCCCATTCCCAATCAAGTCACGCATTGTGTAGCACCGTGAGAACACGCCCCGGATTCACATCCGCACGAGTGTGTGTCCAAAAGCTGCCCGCGGTGCTGTGTGGACAGACGGCATCTGGCCTGGGGTTTTTAGGCAAAATCTCGCTCTGTGAGCATTGAGCGGGTCGTCAGTATTCATGTGCTAACGTTTGCCCGCGGTGTCGATAGAACGAGAATCTGACATGAATGAGAATAGTGAGAGTCCACATGAATGCTTTTAAAGTTGTTCACAATTTTTGAATGAACTTTCTAATCAATATCTAATCAGAACTGACTCGATTTATTCTCTCAGCTCATGTCCATTTTTTTATTGTGCACGGTTTAGCAGTTCATGTTACTCCATATATGGCCATATGGGTGGAGGAAACACAACATATAACGTAACGTAACGTAACATAACATAACATTACATTATAACATAACTTAAAAACAACAACAACAACATAACACAACAACAACATTATAACAACATTATAACATAACAACAACATCATAACATAACATTATAACATAACAACATAACATAACAACATAACATAACAACATCATAACATAACATATACCAACATAACATAATATATAACATAACAACATAACACAACATCATAACGTAATATAACATAACAACATAACATAACAACATAACATAACAACATCATAACATAACATATACCAACATAACATAATATATAACATAACAACATAACACAACATCATAATATAATATAACATAACATAACATCATAACGTAATATAACATAACAACATAACATAACAACATAACATAACATCATAACAACATAACATAACAACATAACATAACAACAACATATAACATAACACAACATAACAACAACACAACATAACAACAACATAACATAACACAACATAACAACAACATAACATAACAACAACAATATAACACAACAACAACATCATAACATAACATAATAACATAACATACCAACAACATAACATAACAACAACAATGTAACACAACAACAACATCATAACATAACATTATAACATAACAACAACATAACGTAACGTAACACAACATAACACAACAACAACAACAACAACATAAAACAACATAACACAACATCATAACATAATATAACATAACATAACATCATAACGTAATATAACATAACAACATAACATAACAACAACATAACACAACAACATAACACAACAACAACATCATAACACAACAACAACATAACTTAACGTAACATAACATAACACAATAACGACAACATCATAACATAACATTATAACATAACATAACATCATAACATAACACAACAACATAACATAACATAACACAACAATAACAACATCATAACACAACATGTAACATAACATATCATAACATAACAACAACACAACACAACATTACATAACACAACAACATAACACAACAACAACATCATAACACAACAACAACATAACTTAACGTAACATAACATAACACAATAACGACAACATCATAACATAACACAACAACATAACATAACATAACACAACAATAACAACATCATAACACAACATGTAACATAACA
The DNA here is from genome assembly GCF_024679245.1 of Pseudorasbora parva. Classification (NCBI taxonomy): domain Eukaryota; kingdom Metazoa; phylum Chordata; class Actinopteri; order Cypriniformes; family Gobionidae; genus Pseudorasbora; species Pseudorasbora parva. The sequence continues at coordinate 1,540,921 of NC_090195.1, forward strand.
TATCATAACATAACAACAACACAACACAACATTACATAACACAACAACATAACACAACAACAACATCATAACACAACAACAACATAACTTAACGTAACATAACATAACACAATAACGACAACATCATAACATAACATTATAACATAACATAACATCATAACATAACACAACAACATAACATAACAACATAACACAACAATAACAACAACATAACACAACATATAACATAACACATAACATAACGACATCATTACATAACATCATAACACAACGTAACATAACAAAAGTAATATAACACTACAATAACAAACATAACATAACATAACATAACATAACATCATTTCATAACACAACATAACAAAGATAATATAACACTACAAAAGAATAACAAACATAACAACAACAACAACATTACAACATCATAAGTAACACAACATAACAAATAACATAACAATAAAAAACAACAACATAACACAACAACAACAACAAAATAACATATAACACAATATAACAACAACATATAACAACGTATAATAACAATATAACAAAACAACACAACATAACAACAACAACAACGACAACAACAACAACAACAACATCATAACATAACAAAAAATAACACAACACAATAACAACACAAGCACAACATAACATTAACACAGACTCATATTTGTTATATTTATGAGTTTCATTCAAAGCAATCTAAAACAGCCCATAATTAAGCTAATGAAGTATATTACATGGTCGAATAATTGTTTTCTACTATTTTTATAGAAATAGTACACAAAATGTTTAAGTCATTTTCTTCCAACCGCTAGGACCCTTTTCTCAATACTTGGATCACAACAGCAGTTTATCAGTTATCATTGCCAAAATATTGGCCTGGTTGGTATATAAAGTTTTGCTGGTGTTTGTGTCTTTGTGAGAAAATAATGTAATTTGAAAGATGTCTATTTTCATGTATTCTCAGCACTGTTATTATTGTATAATAATACTAATAAACGTAACTATTGAACTGTTTTATACATTCATCTGAGATGATAGAGATTCATCTCTAGTTCATTGATGCAGGTGGCAAAAAACTAGGAGCTAATTTTAAATGAAAGAAAAAGAAAAAATCTTCCAAACCTCTTTGACTTCTGAGGACTTTCTTATGTGCAGCGCAAAAGCAAATGTTTATCAAAATGCTCCTTGCTCATTTTCAGTAATTAGAGCATAAATGTTGTCGCAAAATTTTGTTTATTCTACTAAAGCTTTAAAAAAAACGTGTCCATTTTCATAATGCGTCTCACATTTCTGTTCACGTAAAATGAGTGCACTTCCATCTGTGTTTACCGTTGAAACCTCAAAGCAGATTTGGGGCTTTTAGGAAATGCGATTTGAACTACTGGATGGAATTATTCCTGTTGAATTATTGATGTTTGTGACCCCAGCAGTCATCCGTAGACCCCTCGAGCCCGCAGAGACCCGCTGATCAAACAGGTGTCGAGCAGGCATCCACCGATACTCCTCAATTATTTATCCAGCCTTTCACTTCTCTAGTATATGATGCTCATTACAATGCGCTGAATGTTTCATCCTAATGGCTCGGCTGTTCATTCTAAGGTTTCACCGCACATCAAGGCAGGACTCATCCGATAGGACGCTAATCCCCGCTGACATGCGCTTATTCTCGGTCAATACAAGATGTAAAACCCAAACCAACTCATCGGCTGCTTTCTTTAAGAACTATCAAATGCCACACAGGAAAGGTCAAATGTCACAGTTTCCACAAGGCCATAAATGTTTTATATTTCAATGCCAGTTGGGCCATAAAGACTTGATTAAGTCAGTTAAAGGCACCATATTTTTAAGGTAAAGTTTGTCATGGAATTAAAATGCAAACAGGGGTCTTTTACACTTCCTCCATCTGCTACTGAACTGATGGGTTTAAAGGGTTAGTTCACCCAAAAATTAAAATTATGTCATTAACTCCTCCCCCTCATGTCGTTGGACACCCGTAAGACCTTCGTTCATCTTCAGAACACAAATGAAGATATTTTTGTTGAAATTTTATATACTTTTTTATTTTAAATTAGATATTTTTGTTAAAAGCTGATGGCTGAGAAAGGCTTCAGATAGGCCTTCGTTGGCATTCAGTCCATTCCCACTCACAAGACCCATAAAGGCCCTAAACACATCGACACACAGCCCATCTCACTACAGCGGCTGGACAATAATGTTACAATGTGACGAGAATAGGTTTTGTGCGCACAAAAATAAAAATAACGACTTTATCCGCCAAGTTATTGTCTTCCGTGTCGGTCTCGCTCCTCCTCTTCTGGGTCATGAACGGCGGAGCTGCGTCATATTCTCGGGCATGCGTCGAGTTCACGACAATAACTTGGCGGATAAAGTCGTTATTTTGATTTTTGTGCGCACAAAACCTATTCTCGTCACATTGTAACATTATTGTCCAGCCGCTATAGTGAGATGGGCTGTGTGTCGATGTGTTTAGGGCCTTTATGGGTCTTGTGAGTGGGAATGGACTGAATGCCAATGGAGGCGGGATATATATTCACCATATATTTCAGTCTTTTGAAAACAGACATTACACTTATGGTTTATTTGACTGACTCCATTTGGGTTACTCAAAAACTACCCAAACACTGGGTTGTCACGTCTGACCCAGGATCTGAGTAACACAAAAACTACCCAAACACTGGGTTGTTACGACTGACCCAGGATCTGAGTAACACAAAAACTACCCAAACACTGGGTTGTTACGACTGACCCAGGATCTGAGTAACACAAAAACTACCCAAACACTGGGTTGTCACGTCTGACCCAGGATCTGAGTAACACAAAAACAACCCAAACACTGGGTTGTCACATCTGACCCAGGATCTGAGTAACACAAAAACTACCCAAACACTGGGTTGTTACAGCTGACCCAGGATCTGAGTAACACAAAAACTACCCAAACACTGGGTTGTTACGTCTGACCCAGGATCTGAGTAACACAAAAACTACCCAAACACTGGGTTGTTACGTCTGACCCAGGATCTGAGTAACACAAAAACTACCCAAACACTGGGTTGTTAAGTCTGACCCAGGATCTGAGTAACACAAAAACTACCCAAACACTGGGTTGTTACGTCTGACCCAGGATCTGAGTAACACAAAAACTACCCAAACACTGGGTTGTCACATCTGACCCAGGATCAGAGTAACACAAAAACTACCCAAACACTGGGTTGTTACGTCTGACCCAGGATCTGAGTAACACAAAAACTACCCAAACACTGGGTTGTCACGTCTGACCCAGGATCTGTGTAACACAAAAACTACCCAAACACTGGGTTGTTACGTCTGACCCAGGATCTGAGTAACACAAAAACTACCCAAACACTGGGTTGTCACGTCTGACCCAGGATCTGAGTAACACAAAAACTACCCAAACACTGGGTTGTTACGTCTGACCCAGGATCTGAGTAACACAAAAACTGCCCAAACACTGGGTTGTTACGACTGACCCAGGATCTGAGTAACACAAAAACTACCCAAACGCTGGGTTGTTACGTCTGACCCAGGATCTGAGTAACACAAAAACTACCCAAACACTGGGTTGTTACGTCTGACCCAGGATCTGAGTAACACAAAAACTACCCAAACACTGGGTTGTTACGTCTGACCCAGGATCTGAGTAACACAAAAACTACCCAAACACTATAAAAAATAACCCAAAAAATGATGCAAAAGGCTCAACCCAGGATTTGAATGGAAAAAGAAAAAAAAGTGATCTAGTTATTTAGAAATAACACACTTCACCTTGAGAAATACACATTTTTGATCATGTCAATCAAATGAAATCTGAATGTATTAAAATGTCCAGATTAACTTTAAATCTCAAAATGTCTCTAGCCATCATGTACATCCGTCATCATGATTACATTCAACCGCAGGAAAGCATAAAATTGCAATAACCTTGTGTATATTATCTTTTGCATATCATCCATGCATGAGTGCATGCGCGGCATCTGTCAGCGCAGGTTAAGTGTGTTGTGTAGGATGCACCATTGGGCACTTTGTGAAGGTAATTGCTTTAATCTGGAAAGCAGGTGTAGGTTGAGTTCATGAGCGTGGCGCTGCACATATGGTGCCCACCGTACACACTGACCCCATGCCAGACCACGTGTGTTTTCAATTCAGCTGCCAGAGCAATAAATACAGATTCTGGTCGGTTGATTCAAATGTGGTTAATATTAAAGGAATATTATGGGATAAAAAAGCTCAAATTAGATGTTTAATTAATCTTACTTAAAGGGTTAGTTCACCCCAAAATGAAATGTCTGTCATTAACTCCTCTCCCTAATGTCGTTCCACACCCGTAAGACCTCCGCTCATCTTCACACACAGTTTAAGATATTTTATATTTAGTCCGAGAGCGTATGCAAGTGTATGCACACTATACTGTCCATGTCCAGAAAGGGAATAAAAACATCATCACAGTAGTCCATATGAGACATCAGTGGGTTAATTAGAGTCTCTTGAAGCATCCAAAATACATTTGGGTCCAAAAATAACAAAAACTACGACTTTATTCAGCATTGGCTTCTCTTCCGGGTTTGTGTTCAATCCTCAAATAAAGATTCAAACGGTTATGAGTCAGCGAATCGATTCATGATTCGGATCGCATGTCAAACTGCTGAAATCACGTGCGATCCGAATCATGAATCAATATATGACATAAATGTAATTTTTTTGTGTGAACTAACCCTTTCACTTTTACAATGAAGACTATCCAGTGTTATTCTACATTTGATTACTTTCATTTCTTTAGTATTTATTACCTGACTACTGTTTATTTCATTTCTCTCTTTATTCCATTGCATTTATTTGTGCTGTTGTTTGCAATTGATTTATTTGTTCTTATTTTATTATTGACTTTTTACTTAAATCGTCTGGAAAAGTTTCAGATTCTTAAAGCACTTTTTGTTTATTGTTAATTGTAATGTGCTTCTTTATTTTCCTTTATTACTTATATTGTCTTTTAAAGTTACGGCAGTTTATTGACTACAAAAATGGCCGGTTTGGACTACAACGAGCTTCTTCCTGGGTTGGTGACATCATAAACCCTCGCTAGTCTCCGCAGATGTGACTTCTGCCCGTAATGGGAAGGGGCGTGGCCTTAACCTGTGCTTGGCACTTCAGCCAATAAAAATACAGGAAACTACATTTGGCCATCTGACCAATCTAAGACCATTGTGTTTTTCAGAGGGAGGGGCTTCATAGAAGCAGGAAGCAGACGAGCCGCTTAAAGGACAGTGGAGACAGAGGTGTGGAATAAAGGGAGAATAGAAGAACAATACGGTGTAAAAAAAAAAAAAAAGTATTAAGACATGTTATACTGCGCCCCATAAACACAACCAAGCCTAGAAAAAAAACCACGGAACCGCCTCTTAAAAGTCCCACAGGACCGGAAGTGGCGAGTGAGTTTTCTTCAGGGCTGTAACACATTTCCAAGTGAAAGGGAATATTGAACAGAGGGCAGAGATTTTCCTCAGTGCTCCTCCTCTCCATCTCACTCTCATAACAGACGAAAGGTAGAGGGGTGTGGTTACACATTTTAACCGCAAGCCGTCAAACTGACATCAGCTGAGAAGAAACGCTAGCCTGGATGCCAGCTGAACTTAGCCCCGGCCACAACATTTTTAGGTCGGGCGGTTTGGTCTGGCCTCGCTCCATAGAGGAGTAATTATCCCTGAATAGAAACTGACCAATGAGATCATCAGGGTGGGCTTTAGGCGATGACGGACAGATGATCAACAGTAACTGACCAATAAGATCATCAGGGTGGGCTTTAGCCGATGACGGACAGATGATCAACAGTAACTGACCAATGAGATCATCAGGGTGGGCTTTAGCCGATGACGGACAGATGATCAACAGTAACTGACCAATGAGATCATCAGGGTGGGCTTTAGCCGATGACGGACAGATGATCAACAGAAACTGACCAATGAGATCATCAGGGCGGGCTTTAGGCGATGACGGACAGATGATCAACAGTAACTGACCAATGAGATCATCAGGGCGGGCTTTAGGCGATGACGGACAGATGATCAACAGTAACTGACCAATGAGATCATCAGGGTGGGCTTTAGCCGATGACGGACAGATGATCAACAGAAACTGACCAATGAGATCATCAGGGCGGGCTTTAGACGATGACAGACAGATGATCAACAGTAACTGACCAATGAGATCATCAGGGCGGGCTTTAGACGATGACAGACAGATGATCAACAGTAACTGACCAATGAGATCATCAGGGCGGGCTTTAGACGATGGCAGAGAGATGATCAACAGAAACTGACCAATGAGATCATCAGGGCGGGCTTTAGGCGATGACGGACAGATGATCAACAGTAACTGACCAATGAGATCATCAGGGCGGGCTTTAGACGATGACGGACAGATGATCAACAGAAACTGACCAATGAGATCATCAGGGTGGGCTTTAGGCGATGACGGACAGATGATCAACAGTAACTGACCAATGAGATCATCAGGGCGGGCTTTAGCCGATGATGGACAGATGATCAACAGAAACTGACCAATGAGATCATCAGGGTGGGCTTTAGCCGATGACGGACAGATGATCAACAGAAACTGACCAATGAGATCATCAGGGCGGGCTTTAGGCGATGACGGACAGATGATCAACAGTAACTGACCAATGAGATCATCAGGGTGGGCTTTAGGCGATGACGGACAGATGATCAACAGTAACTGACCAATGAGATCATCAGGGTGGGCTTTAGCCGATGACGGACAGATGATCAACAGAAACTGACCAATGAGATCATCAGGGCGGGCTTTAGACGATGACAGACAGATGATCAACAGTAACTGACCAATGAGATCATCAGGGCGGGCTTTAGACGATGACAGACAGATGATCAACAGTAACTGACCAATGAGATCATCAGGGCGGGGTTTAGCTGATGATGGACAGATGATCAACAGTAACTGACCAATGAGATCATCAGGGCGGGCTTTAGGCGATGACGGACAGATGATCAACAGTAACTGACCAATGAGATCATCAGGGCGGGCTTTAGCCAATGACGGACAGATGATCAACAGAAACTGACCAATGAGACCATCAGGGTGGGCTTTAGCCAATGATGGACAGATGATCAACAGTAACTGACCAATGAGATCATCAGGGCGGGCTTTAGCCGATGACGGGCAGATGATCAACAGAAACTGACCAATGAGACCATCAGGACGGGCTTTAGCCGATGACGGGCAGATGATCAACAGAAACTGACCAATGAGATCATCAGGACGGGCTTTAGCCGATGACGGACAGATGATCAACAGAAACTGACCAATGAGATCATCAGGACGGGCTTTAGCCGATGACGGACAGATGATCAACAGTAACTGACCAATGAGACCATCAGGGTGGGCTTTAGCCAATGATGGACAGATGATCAACAGAAACTGACCAATGAGACCATCAGGGTGGGCTTTAGCCAATGATGGACAGATGATCAACAGTAACTGACCAATGAGACCATCAGGGTGGGCTTTAGCCAATGATGGACAGATGATCAACAGAAACTGACCAATGAGATCATCAGGACGGGCTTTAGCCGATGACGGGCAGATGATCAACAGTAACTGACCAATGAGACCATCAGGGTGGGCTTTAGCCAATGATGGACAGATGATCAACAGAAACTGACCAATGAGATCATCAGGACGGGCTTTAGCCGATGACGGGCAGATGATCAACAGTAACTGACCAATGAGACCATCAGGGTGGGCTTTAGCCGATGACGGGCAGATGATCAACAGTAACTGACCAATGAGACCATCAGGGTGGGCTTTAGCCGATGACGGGCAGATGATCAACAGAAACTGACCAATGAGATCATCAGGACGGGCTTTAGCCGATGACGGACAGATGATCAACAGTAAAGTAATCATCACGTCATCAAAGGGGTTTGGATTATATTTACTCGAATCCTAAACGGAGAGCTTGTTTGTATATGCATTCACCTTCTTAATTTCTCTCAAAGATGATGATCATGTTGGGTAAGTACTCTGTGCATCATTCACTTCTTTTATTTTTTTACAACACCGGCAAAGATTATTTATTCAAGCGAGCGTGCAGACAGGGTTGCCAAGTTTTTACAACAAAACTCGTTAACTACTAGCCCTAAACAATGGCTTCTCGGGGGGTTCTATGGGAAAAATGTTGTTTGGGGGGTAAAATGTGTGTTATTTTGGCAAGGTTGCTGCTAAAATTCGCACTCATGGGTCTATATATCACATAATAGTCGCTTCAACCCGTGGACATAAAAAACAACCCGCGGAAAGAAACGCGGATTTGGCAACACAGTGCAGTTGAGTTCTGTTGACATTTGACAATGTGTCGCTCCGCTGCTCTGATTGGTTGTAGGTCTGTCCAATCGAGTTCTTTCCTGGTTGGGTTGAAACACGCCCCATAATCACAGCCCAATGGAGCATCAGACTCATATTCTGACTAGAGCTGAGGATGACCACGGCAGGCTAAACGAACGCCAGACCGGAAGTAACTTTTCAGATTTTGATTAAAGATTACTACGGCAAACAATTTTTTTTGTTTTACAAATTTAAAATTAATTGTTCACCCTAAGACATGTAATATGTGCTAACAAAGTAAATAAGATGGATTTTGACTTCATGAGGACTTTAAACAATAATTTTCTTGACTCAGACTTGAGATGAAGCGGCGCTGCTTTCATGTGAATGTCAGTTTCCTGTAATTTGTCAGTCTGTTTCCTCGTGGCTTTGGCACCATGCATTATTCTGTAGGTGTAACTCGTGCCGTCTGGGTTTGGTGTCTATATTTGCCGACCGATATCCGATGACGCGACTTCATCTCCTTAATGGCTCCGGCACGTCCACACCCCACAGCTCCGGTCAAGAAGCCATCCAGCGGAAACCCAATAACACCGTTCAAGACCTTAACACGGCAGGAACTTTATCTTTAATTTGGCTGAAGCTTTAGGAGAAGGGCCAAGAGTGTGTGGGCCTCCCCGCGGTAACCCATCGTGTAACTCCAGCTCTGGGCTTGAAACCCACAACCCGCCTCAAGCTTCCCTCAGGGTTACGGTTTCTCCTAATTGCTTTTACCCACTGCTCGCTGTCTCGCTGTTTCACCTGGCTGGATATCCCCATTCATTTTTAATTCCTCGCTCTAATCTCATTTGGCCAGGTGGCCACGGGTTACAATTAGTTTAGTGAAATCAGCAAAAGCCACTGAGGTACTTCACCGTTCGGCGTTTACTCTCGCTAAAGTGCTAAATCAAGTGTGTTGCCATTGGTTTTCCAAACCTGTTTGGCTTTTAAGGCGAACGGCTATCGGTAAGAACAACTGCAGATGGTGCTCGCTGAAATTGTAGTAATGATTTTAATTATATGACGAATAATTGATGATGCAAAACTAAGGTGACAATGAGGCTATAAGCCAAAGTGGAAAGATGGTTAAATCTCAGGTGTGTGTTCAAAATGTATTCAATGTATGAGTATTATTATAAGTATTTATATATAATTAATACACAGACATTTTGAGGGGCAGTGGCCCAAACCAAGAAAGGGGGCACTATAAGGTGGTTGAGTAATCTTAATAAAGAGAATGAATATCAATCCTTTTACAATCATATTGTAAATACAATTGTTCGGCTTTAGTGCTAATTTAATTTATGTTCTTGTAATTATGCTTTCAAAAAGTTGATTCTGCACTAATTTGATCTCTTTTTTCTATTGGCGATTTAAGTAGCAAATGAGAATCACTAAAATTATTGAATATATTTTGAGACAAAGGTCTTGTTTATGATTTTTGTTCAAAGTAAATAAAGCAACAGTTTTTATTTAACTTATTATTTAATAAACTTATTTATTTTATTTAAGTTTTAGTATTTAACATGATAATGAACAGCGGCTGACTGGCATGGTTAAGATTCAGATGGTAAATATCATATATTAGGTTGGGTGTCCATCTTAGAGATAATCATCATATTTATAATAAAAATATGATAATAATCATATCATATAATACAAATATATTTAGTTAATACTACTTTATTAAATTATGGGTTCTCATTCATTCAGTTTTTTCAGATCATTTTAAATATTTTTATGTTAACATTTTAATATTTGCTGAACAATAATTATTTTATTCATCAAAATAAACAGAAAATACTGCAAACTTTGCTTAGAGATTTTTTTTGCACAAGTATTGATTAAAAGCACAGTTTTATTTTCATTGTACCCTGATACAACTCATTTATATTTATAATGGCCTTTATTATCTTTTTTTAAATTGTGTATACGATTAATATCGCCTTAATAAAACATCATTAATATGACGCGTCTTATAGATACTAGTATTAACTTTTATTATTATACATTAATTATTAACATTTATTATAATCAGAAATATATTTTACATGAGTTAAAGAGTGACAAACTGTCAGCTAAATATTCAGTAAGTCTATATACTATATGATGATATGCTGGAGCTTTGAATCCATGTTTGCAACAAACAAATGTTGAAACAAACAAACTACTAATTCCGCGGATCAACCACTGTCTGTAATGTGGATTGTAGTTTGTAATATACCTGTTAATGGGACGACATTCTTCAACTGCCGTCTCCACAGAGAGCGGACACAGCCGCAGACTTTGAGCGATGCTGCGGAGCGAGCGGGAAAACACGGAACGGATTCGCGGAATAGTGGATTTTTAGCGGAACAGAACGCTTTTATGGGAATCCTCTGGGGGTAAGGAAGGGAAGGGGGCAAGAGGGGCACCTTAGCCGATGAGGGCAGAGGGGCAGTGGCTCTAGCCACCGGGCCAGCCCCCTGTGCACGGCCCTGAATCAATACAGAGCATCTCAGTTTGTCGTGTATAGGGCGGCATAGCCGCTGACCAGTCAGGGTGCCCATGCTGACCCCTGACCCCGCAGAAAGCACCAACAGTGGCACGTAAGCATCAGAACTGGACAACGGAGCAAATGGAAGAAGGTGGCCTGGTCTGAGGAATCACGCTGATGGATGACCAAAACGCTTTTTCCCAGCACAGCTGAATAAATGAGTACGTGAGTGGCCTTAATGGTTTCCATACCGGACATTAGGAATCGTTCATGATCTTGATTTTTCTCTGCAGTATGATCTTTATAAATGCGACAGCAAATTTCATAATCACTGTACAAAATACAATGCATTCAGGGATTGTATTCTCCTTGAAATATATATGAAATGCCGCCTTGTCTTAAATTTTTGAGTATATAATCATGCACATCTGTTCCGTGTCCACTCATCACCGGTGGACGGCAGGCCGATCCGAGCGCCTTTGATTGACAGGCGAGTGGAAACCCTGTAGTTTTGTCATCTGCGTCTGTCACATCAGCAGACAGAGTCCTTTCATCAGCCCCACTGTGATGGATGACTGGAAGGGTGTTCAGTGTTACCAGAGACTACAGAGCTCGTGTACGTCAGTGTGTCAGGCTCTAAAGAGAGCAGTGTTTCACCAGACAACAACCACAGTCCTCTGGGACAAGAACAGCAAAACATGAGCACAGAACATCAACATAAACACGCAACAGAACATCAACACAAACACGCAACAGAACATCAACATAAACACGCAACAGAACATCAACACAAACACGCAACAGAACATCAACACAAACACCCAACAGAACATCAACACAAACACGCGACAGAACATCAACACAAACACGCGACAGAACATCAACACAAACACGCAACAGAACATCAACACAAACACGCAACAGAACACCAACACAAACACGCAACAGAACATCAACACAAACACGCGACAGAACATCAACATAAACACGCGACAGAACATCAACATAAACACGCAACAGAACATCAACATAAACACGCAACAGAACATCAACACAAACACGCAACAGAACATCAACATAAACACGCAACAGAACATCAACACAAACACGCAACAGAACATCAACACAAACACCCAACAGAACATCAACACAAACACGCGACAGAACATCAACACAAACACGCGACAGAACATCAACACAAACACGCAACAGAACATCAACACAAACACGCAACAGAACATCAACACAAACACGCAACAGAACATCAACACAAACACGCGACAGAACATCAACATAAACACGCGACAGAACATCAACATAAACACGCAACAGAACATCAACATAAACACGCAACAGAACATCAACACAAACACGCAACAGAACATCAACATAAACACGCAACAGAACATCAACATAAACACGCGACAGAACATCAACACAAACACGCAACAGAACATCAACATAAACACGCGACAGAACATCAACACAAACACGCGACAGAACATCAACACAAACACGCAACAGAACATCAACACAAACACGCGACAGAACATCAACACAAACACGCAACAGAACATCAACACAAACACGCAACAGAACATCAACATAAACACGCAACAGAACATCAACATAAACACGCAACAGAACATAAACACAAACACGCAACAGAACATCAACATAAACACGCAACAGAACATCAACATAAACACGCAACAGAACATAAACACAAACACGCAACAGAACATCAACATAAACACGCAACAGAACATCAACATAAACACGCAACAGAACATAAACACAAACACGCAACAGAACATCAACATAAACACGCAACAGAACATAAACACAAACACGCAACAGAACATCAACACAAACACGCAACAGAACATCAACATAAACACGCAACAGAACATCAACATAAACACGCAACAGAACATAAACACAAACACGCAACAGAACATAAACACAAACACGCAACAGAACATAAACACAAACACGCAACAGAACATAAACACAAACACGCAACAGAACATCAACACAAACACGCAACAGAACATCAACATAAACACGCAACAGAACATAAACAAACACGCAACAGAACATCAACACAAACACGCAACAGAACATCAACACAAACACGCAACAGAACATCAACATAAACACGCAACAGAACATCAACATAAACACGCAACAGAACATAAACACAAACACGCAACAGAACATCAACACAAACACGCAACAGAACATCAACACAAACACGCAACAGAACATCAACATAAACACGCAACAGAACATCAACATAAACACGCAACAGAACATAAACACAAACACGCAACAGAACATAAACACAAACACGCAACAGAACATCAACACAAACACGCAACAGAACATAAACACAAACACGCAACAGAACATCAACACAAACACGCAACAGAACATCAACATAAACACGCAACAGAACATAAACACAAACACGCAACAGAACATCAACACAAACACGCAACAGAACATCAACACAAACACGCAACAGAACATCAACATAAACACGCAACAGAACATCAACACAAACACGCAACAGAACATCAACACAAACACGCAACAGAACATCAACACAAACACGCAACAGAACATAAACACAAACACGCAACAGAACATCAACACAAACACGCAACAGAATATCAACACAAACACGCAACAGAACATAAACACAAACACGCAACAGAACATCAACACAAACACGCAACAGAACATAAACACAAACACGCAACAGAACATAAACACAAACACGCAACAGAACATCAACATAAACACGCAACAGAACATCAACATAAACACGCAACAGAACATAAACACAAACACGCAACAGAACATAAACACAAACACGCAACAGAACATCAACACAAACACGCAACAGAACATCAACATAAACACGCAACAGAACATAAACATAAACACGCAACAGAACATCAACACAAACACGCAACAGAACATAAACACAAACACGCAACAGAACATCAACACAAACACGCAACAGAACATCAACACAAACACGCAACAGAACATAAACACAAACACGCAACAGAACATAAACACAAACACGCAACAGAACATCAACACAAACACGCAACAGAACATCAACATAAACACGCAACAGAACATAAACATAAACACGCAACAGAACATCAACACAAACACGCAACAGAACATAAACACAAACACGCAACAGAACATAAACACAAACACGCAACAGAACATCAACACAAACACGCAACAGAACATAAACACAAACACGCAACAGAACATAAACACAAACACGCAACAGAACATAAACACAAACACGCAACAGAACATAAACACAAACACGCAACAGAACATAAACACAAACACGCAACAGAACATAAACACAAACACGCAACAGAACATAAACACAAACACGCAACAGAACATCAACACAAACACGCAACAGAACATCAACATAAACACGCAACAGAACATCAACATAAACACGCAACAGAACATAAACACAAACACGCAACAGAACATAAACACAAACACGCAACAGAACATCAACACAAACACGCAACAGAACATCAACATAAACACGCAACAGAACATAAACATAAACACGCAACAGAACATCAACACAAACACGCAACAGAACATAAACACAAACACGCAACAGAACATCAACACAAACACGCAACAGAACATCAACATAAACACGCAACAGAACATCAACATAAACACGCAACAGAACATAAACACAAACACGCAACAGAACATAAACACAAACACGCAACAGAACATCAACATAAACACGCAACAGAACATCAACATAAACACGCAACAGAACATCAACATAAACACGCAACAGAACATAAACACAAACACGCAACAGAACATAAACATAAACACGCAACAGAACATCAACATAAACACGCAACAGAACATCAACATAAACACGCAACAGAACATAAACACAAACACGCAACAGAACATCAACACAAACACGCAACAGAACATCAACATAAACACGCAACAGGACATCAACATAAACACGCAACAGAACATAAACACAAACACGCAACAGAACATCAACACAAACACGCAACAGAACATCAACATAAACACGCAACAGAACATCAACACAAACACGCAACAGAACATCAACACAAACACGCAACAGAACATCAACATAAACACGCAACAGAACATCAACACAAACACGCAACAGAACATCAACACAAACACGCAACAGAACATCAACATAAACACGCAACAGAACATCAACACAAACACGCAACAGAACATCAACACAAACACGCAACAGAACATCAACATAAACACGCAACAGAACATCAACACAAACACGCAACAGAACATCAACACAAACACGCAACAGAACATCAACACAAACACGCAACAGAACATCAACACAAACACGCAACAGAACATAAACATGCAGTAATAGCATTCAGGCAATTGAGCATCTCTTACAGCCACAACATTTCATCTAAATTGTTTTGTATTGCCACCGCATCCCTTATTTTAATTTCTCTTGTAATATTACGAGACGCCTTTGTGACAAAGTTGAAACTTAAATCTAACTGTGCTTCATCAGCCATCTTTTATATAATATTTAAAGGGGGGGGGGGGGCAGTTTGTGTCAGTCTCGTGTTAATCTATAGAGTATCTATAGAGTAGTGTTGATCCTTCATATCTCCCAAGAGTCTTTAGTTTATCATATTTATAAAAGAAAGACACTGAACAGATTATTTCTGAAAACAGCCGAGTCCGTGGAGGCGTGCAGTGGGCGGAGCTAAAGAGAGAGCACACACACACACACACACACACACACACACACACACTATACGTTGTTGTTGTTAACATTATATGCACTTACGCGCCGATTGCCAACAAAACACACACATCTGATGCAGTTTTACTCTCCGCCTGCGGTTTCCGCTCATGACCGGGAACAAACACACACACTCACACACTTGCAGAACTCCGGGAACACAAACTGCATCCACTGTTCCCTTAACGCTGGGTTATATCTTGTGTCTGAAAAAACAGCGCCAGCACCACCGACGGTTTCCGTAACTCTAGCGAAGCTCGGTGATGTGTGTGTGTGTGTGTGTGTGTGTGTGTGTTTGTGTGTGTGTGTGTTTGCTAATCTGGGAGAAGTGCCCATATAAGGAGTTCCACCCTTTATGACATCATACAGGGCCATACTCGAAAAAAACTACCTCCAAATCGTTTTTATTTATTTATTTAGGCCATGTTTAGCATGAGAATAAACTCTTTAACAGTGTAAACAAGTCAGAATGCATGAAATAGCTTTAGACCTCCCCTTTAACTCTTTCCCTGCCAAACACAGAATTTTCCGTTATTTCTGAGAAAACGCTTCCCGGCAAGAAACTGAATTATCCGTGTTTTCACTGTCAGATGCTAGGGGGCGCTATTACACATCTTCTAAATGTATAATGAATCTCCTGATCAAAACACACGCAAGGAAGACGCAGTAAAACAAGCGATCATATGTAAGCAGATGCAAAATAACGTGATCATCAACATTAAACCATATAAATCAAAACTATCTAATGTTCCTGACTGAGATGAGGAGCAGGACGAGCTCCAGGACTGAAGCAGTAGAGGTGTAGATGGACTCGATCTCCTCATCTGTGTTTGATCATCTCTGAATCTGATCTGGAGTCAGTCTTTCACAAACACATGATTTTCTCAGCTTTGTTCAAAATGTTGCTTCTTTATGAAACATATTCCAAGTGTTGATTAAAGGAATGCATGAAGCGAGAATAAAACGGGTTTATTGTTTAAAAGAAGAGGGTCAGCTCTTATTTTGATATTTTGCATGCTCAGATATTCATAAAACAAAATATTCTATGGGCTATTAAATGTTTGTGAAAATGGTGTTGGCGATGGCTGACAACTTTTTTTTTTAAACACTGGCGGGAAAGAGTTAAACAAACTTTTAAAAGAACTCTTTGTGCATTATTCAGGACCCCAGACTCTCATTTTAATATTGTGTCTCTGTTCTTTTCTTCCTCGTGTTATGTGACAAACGTCACGGTAAGGAGAACTGAAGCAGAAAGGTAATGCCTGATAATTAGCCTCGATTATTTCTTCTCTTTCCCTTCTCTTCCTCACATTCATCCCGCTCGTTTGCTTTTCCCTGTCACCGTCGTCCCCTGGTAATTAAGGCTTCCTGTCTTCACTTCAGCTCCCTAACGTTACGAGACTCTATTAACACCCTGATCGCTCCTAATCAGACGCTTTCAGAGACGTCACCTTGTGCCCGCGGCTCTGAACTCCACCTCGAGCGGAGGAGGCCACTCCATTAGGCTCCAAATCACATTACAGTCCCGGGAAAAGCCTCTGATTGAATTTCAGACATGCTGCTTGGCAGTTTATTCCCCACCACTGACATTTGATTACAAGCGTGTCGAGCTTTAGCGGAGGAGTAGGACTTGCTTTCTTCCTTAATGTGCCTCTCTTAGCACATCCATCAGACACTCGTCCTTCAGGTTTGCTCCTGACGCTCCTGGTTTCTTTCCCTGTACTTATGCATCTTTTTCTGTCTTTTTAGTGTCTCTGTTCCCAAACTTACTCTAGCAAGATGTCCTGCTGTCAGGAACTATAGGCAGCAACTCCTCGTGTTAAGATTCACAATGGTTTCCAATACAGCAAACCAGCCACTTTTTCAGAGCTGATAATCATTTATATCATCTATTTTCAGAAACTACCCAAACACTGGGTTGTCACGTCTGACCCAGGATCTGTGTAACACAAAAACTACCCAAACACTGGGTTGTTACGTCTGACCCAGGATCTGAGTAACACAAAAACTACCCAAACACTGGGTTGTCACGTCTGACCCAGGATCTGAGTAACACAAAAAATACCCAAAAACTGGGTTGTCATGTCTGACCCAGGATCTGAGTAACACAAAAACTACCCAAACATTGGGTTGTCACGTCTGACCCAGGATCTGAGTAACACAAAAACTACCCAAACACTGGGTTGTCACGTCTGACCCAGGATCTGTGTAACACAAAAACTACCCAAACACTGGGTTGTCACGTCTGACCCAGGATCTGTGTAACACAAAAACTACCCAAAAACTGGGTTGTCATGTCTGACCCAGGATCTGAGTAACACAAAAACTACCCAAAAACTGGGTTGTCATGTCTGACCCAGGATCTGAGTAACACAAAAACTACCCAAACATTGGGTTGTCACGTCTGACCCAGGATCTGAGTAACACAAAAACTACCCAAACACTGGGTTGTCATGTCTGACCCAGGATCTGTGTAACACAAAAACTACCCAAAAATTGGGTTATGACTGACCCAGGATCTGAGTAACACAAAAACTACCCAAAAATTGGGTTATGACTGACCCAGGATCTGTGTAACACAAAAATTACCCAAACACTGGGTTGTTACGTCTGACCCAGGATCTGAGTAACACAAAAACTACCCAAACACTGGGTTGTTACGTCTGACCCAGGATCTGAGTAACACAAAAACTACCCAAACACTGGGTTGTTACGTCTGACCCAGGATCTGAGTAACACAAAAACTACCCAAACACTGGGTTGTTATGTCTGACCCAGGATCTGAGTAACACAAAAACTACCCAAACACTGGGTTGTTACGTCTGACCCAGGATCTGAGTAACACATAAACTACCCAAACACTGGGTTGTTACGTCTGACCCAGGATCTGAGTAACACAAAAACTACCCAAACACTGGGTTGTTACGTCTGACCCAGGATCTGAGTAACACAAAAACTACCCAAACACTGGGTTGTTACGTCTGACCCAGGATCTGAGTAACACATAAACTACCCAAACACTGGGTTGTTACGTCTGACCCAGGATCTGAGTAACACAAAAACTACCCAAACACTGGGTTGTTACGTCTGACCCAGGATCTGAGTAACACATAAACTACCCAAACACTGGGTCGTTACGTCTGACCCAGGATCTGAGTAACACAAAAACTACCCAAACACTGGGTTGTTATGTCTGACCCAGGATCTGAGTAACACAAAAACTGCCCAACCACACTAATACTAATGGTCTTAATTTCAACTCCACATCAAACTTTTATTTTGACAGAAAAAAACAAACCCAAACTTTTGAATGTAGCGTGTATGTCGCTCAGTGCAATGCATTCTGGGACTGTGTTTTTGATGTACATATGAAGCTGCTTTAGAACAGCCTTTGTGTTTGGAGTACACCATATGAAGACTTATAATACTCTCTAGGTAGTCCGCTCATAGGGTTTGGAGCGACAGTGCCTTTCTCTGTATGTGTGCTGGGCATTATTAATGCTGCTGTTGACCTGTGTGACACCAAACCTTGTTTCCTCTTCTCCATTACTGACTCTGGGCTTTAATGTGCGCGCAGCTTCCATTTGCTGGCAAATTACCCAAACGAGCCTCATTTCTTTTGTGCAGGTCGCTGCCAGCTCACTGTGCCCTCTCTCCTTCTGCAAAACAGGCCGGATGAAAACGATTTTAAAGTGTTTATAATCAACATTTGTTCTCGTGGATGAATTTCTATCCTTAAGAAGTATATGTATAGTTTAAAGAGATAGCTGACTATAAATACTCACCCGACGTTCATGTTTGCAGGACTGGAACACTGCATTGAACAAGTGTTATTTTAGTGCTATTTATAGTGTTTATTCATTTTTTTTATTAGCTTTTATTTTTATATCTTTAGTTTTCATTTCAATTTATTTTTATTTCAGCATGTCATTCAATTTACAAGTTTTCAAGTGCTTAAAAAGAATTCGAAGCACCATAAAAGCAGGTTTCCACTGGTTGAACACGTCCTAAATTGGATCAGAAAGTCTTAAGTTCAATATCATGGCATTAAATTACGTCCCTATGCTTTATATGATGCAAAAAATGTGGACTGAATTGCAGAATCCATTCATAAAAATGTAATTTTCTGTAGAATGTGGAATGACGTAATTTGTCAAAGTTTGGATGAATAAATCAACAGTAAGTCAGACTCTTAAAGGGCCAGTTCCCCCATTAATGAGAATCCTGTGATCATTTCCTCCCTAATGTCGCTCCAAACCGTCAGACTTTCCTTCATCATAAAGCCATCGAGTCTCTTCAGAACGTCTGGAATAATCCGCTCGATCCGAATGGATCCGTTTCTCTTTATGAGCTTTCTGAAGCGTCAGTGGAAGTTGCTTAGACTGTCAATGGAGGACAGAACTCTTTACATTTCATTACAAATATCTTCATTTGTGTTCAGAAGACCAACGAGAGTCAGAACGTTTAATCTGACCAATAAAGCAGAGGCCAGAACAATTAAAACAGAATAAACTATAAAATAAAATAAAAAAACTAAATTTCATAAGGCACTAAATTAAATCGCATGCAGAATTTTTGTTTTCCTGCACAAATATCAAAACAATTGAACAAAATTGAGTGAGTTTATGATTAAAACGAACAAATATCTGTCATTAGGTATGAAAAGTACTTACATTTGAATTCAGTTGATTTTTATGAACACCCTGGCAGATATTTGTTCTTGTTTTAATCAAATTTTTTGTAAAAGTAAAAGGGTACTTTACAGCTGGGAAGATGAACGTGTATTTAAACTAAGTCATTAATGTAGTAGAAATGTGAAATTATTTTAGATCCTGGTGCCTTCTAGACTGAGAAAAGACAGAAAATGTTTTTCTGGCTCATGTGGATGAAAGACTACAACTCCCAGAATGCACTTGCTTTGCTGCCCTACAAGGCCACTCCCACCGGTTACAGAGCAACACGTCATAATCTGAAAGCCACGCCCACCTGGGGGAAAACAAATCAACCGTCTCCATTGCCTTTGTATTGCATGAAGCGCCTCCTTGTTAGCTTGACAAGCCAGACCCACATCAAGATGTTTGGTCTGGAAACTCTCCATTGACGGCTCAATCTGAGGGGCGGATAAACGGCTGTCTGTCAAACTCCCTCTGCACGCGATAGGATAGCGCTACACCAACCAGAGCAACGAAGGTGAAGCAGAGCTCGGTGACAGATTAAACATTCGCCGTATCCGGTCGGCTAAACTCGAACACATCTTCCCTTCTTAAGAATGACTTCAGTGCCGTTCTTTGTTCTTTTCTCAGAGAAAAGCTGAACTCCAAGTCTTCCAGTGTTTTTTCTTTCTGTGTTTACTAGAAGCATGCAAACGCAACTCGGCTGTCGTCATTATGTTAAGCCCTGCCCACCGACTCTATACACAATGTGATTGGCCCGACCAGAGTTCGGTTTTTACTGCTCTGAAGTGTATTGAGAGTTGCTAGACGACACTCGCGGCAGATTAGACTTGCTGCCGCTTAGGGGGCGTCTAGATTTCTAGGCTACCTCCTTGTTATTTCTGGCATGTAACAAAAAAACTAAGCTAAAAAACCCAGAAGTGGTTGTAAAAAGACATAAAAGTGAATGAGACAGAGCGTGACATGTTATATTACACTGAGAACTACGCCCACTGGAGGAGAAAGTAATCAGAGACAGGAAATATAATATATAAAACTGACATTTGGATATTTGACTAAATGTTTACTGCACACGTAGACATACTGAGACATACTGAGTGTCAGGATCCCAAAACTGAGCCATTCTTCCTGATGAAGCTTCACGTCTTACTGCCTGTGTCCACTTTTGTCTCCTTAAACGCTCGTTTTTTGGGTCAACAGCTTATAAAAACTGAGTTATGTGTTTTTTAGCTTGTTTGCTGCACACCTTGTCACAGATCAGCTTTTAGACATATTCTAATATACTCCCGGGTTTCTAAGTAACCCTGAAATTAAAAAGTTATGAGATCTGTTGGAACTCATCGTGTGCTTTAAAGAACATATTGACGTGTTATGTTCCCTTTAATTTATTCTTTAATTGGTCTTAAAAAATGTACCTTTATAAAGGCCCTTTCACACTGGACGCGATTTTGACGTGCGAATAATTCGCACGATGGTTTAATTTTTTGATCAGCTGTTTGTGTAATGAGCGCTTTCACACCGACGTGAATGTGCTGCGGCGAAAAAACGGCATTTCTTTTTTTTTGTTTCAGTTTCGATTTTTTTTAACTCTAGCGGCGTCAAAAACGGCTTCAACCAATCACATACAAGGAAACAAAGGTGAGGAAATGTCCAGTTGATGTCACGAGCTTAGCTATTCACTCAACATTAACCATTGCCAGGTATGGCATATCTCATGAGATTACAGCTGTAGGACAGGTCAAGTCAAAGCTGTGCATCTGCAGCTGTGTTTACTACTGTGTTTACAGACAGCAATAACCTAAGTTAACCTTTTATATATCGTTTTTTTTTTTACCTTATGTCCGCGATTATGGAAAGTGAATGTGTTGCCATCAGTATATCTGTGGCACTTAAATGTTTACATTGTGACTGAACTGGAAACCGACCGGATGGATTGGTTCCTGAAGAGCGCAGTTTGTCTCGTCAGATGCGCTGCTGTCTCGGGATGAGATCCTCAAATTGTCCCACAGACTTAAGAAAGTACTAAAGTGCAGAACCGGCCATGATAAAGATTTAGCTCCTGTACAAGATTAGCATCCTCCCCTTCAGACTCTCTGTCCTTCAAGACTGGGTTGCACCCGAACCCGTCTTTTAAATAAAATGAAAAGCTCATCTTCACTGTCCGTGTTTTCTCAGCTGACGCTGCGAATGTTTTGGAATGTTGGAGCTCTGAAACGTTGCAAATTAGTGTCGCGGCTGATGTGAATGGTTTTGACGCGAAGTATTTGCATGCGAAATATTCGCTTATTCGTTACGCTTTTTCGTTACGTGTCCGGTGTGAAAGGACCTTAAAACTTGTATTTCAAGTCTTCTGCTGGCATATGATTTGTTGTTATTTAATTGTATTTTTACTGGTTTTATTAATTTTTTGGTGCTTTTTTGAGCTGTTGCCTGTGGACTGTTGTTGCATGGATAAAAGCTGTAAGAAGTTTATTCGATTCGTTTCCCTGGGTGCTTTTAAAGTGTGTATTGACTTTTTTGCTTGAACATATGATCTGAGATGTGATCTGATGATGAACGTGTCCTGTTTGTTTAAATATATTGAGTGGGACATATGTGTGTGTTTGTGTACGGATACCTCTCTCCTATCACAGATGAACACAGAGCGTCACAAATCAAGCCGATGGGTTCATGCACAAATTGAGCTTAAATACTTGGTATATGTGTTTTAATCACATAATGCATGGAAAGCGTGATTTATAACCAAATAAAGGCTCAGTTCAAATGAGTTGAACAGCCTCGTAAATCTGGCTTGTCATCTTCCTGTCCGTCTGACGGTGAATGAGCAGTGATTAAATACAGAAGCTGAAGTGAAAATGATGCAGTGTGATTAAAAACACCAACGCTGTGTGTTAAATGACGGCTAGATGTTGTGTTTGACAGGTCATCATGTTCAAAGAACAACAACCCTTTTTTATACTCACTAGAAAATGACAAATATTGCGTCGTCAGTGATATTTTAGAGAATTTGCATTTTAGAAATGGCCTGATGGATGAGATGGTGTCCTTTATTTGTCATGCTCGGTTAGACAGGTGACGGTTCGCACGGTTTCTTTGTGGAAGTTTCACATAGGCTGTGAAATATGGATGCAACCGGTATCAGCCAATCAGATGTCAGGATTGGTGGAGCAGCTCTAGCAAGAGCAACACATCACAGACTTTAGTCCATGGTTGTTCTCATTCGAGCTGTCATGTGGATCTGTCCTGATAATGCACCAGTGCGATTTCAGTCTTTATGCACTATTATAGTATTTATTCATGTTTTGAATATATAATATATATTTTTTCAGTTTTCATTTTAGTTTAAGTAGTTTTATTTTATTTTATTAAGTAGCCTCAATTTCTTTTAAGTTTTTCATGGTTTATTTTTATATATATATATATATATATATATATATATATATATATATATATATATATATATATATATATATATTAGTATTTATTTCAGTTAACATTACATATATTTATTTGTAGTATATCTATTTAAAATTAATATAAATGCTCTCTTTATATATATATATATATATATATATATATATATATATATATATATATATATATATATATATATATATATATATATATATATATATATATATATATATATATATAAACATTTTACCCTGTTCTATAAACAAACTACTGTTATTTGAGTGTTGTTTATGTACTACTATAGTATGTATTCATATTTTTAATGTGTATTGTATATATTTTTAGTTTTCATTTTAGATTAAGTTTTAGTAATTTTAACAATTTTTTATATTTGTCGACACAATTTCTTTATATATATATATATATATATAAAATTAAAAATTGAAAATGATTAAATATTTATTATTTTATATTTGTAAATTGTGTGTGTATATATATATATATATAATTCTTATTAGACCACTGTTATTTGAGTGTTGTTTATGTAGTACTATAATATTTATTCATATATTGCATTTATATATCTTTTCAATTTTCATTTATATTTTATATATATTATATTTATTTTTATTTTAAGTTAGCACTATTTTTATATATATATATATATATATATATATATATATATATATATATATATATATATATATATATATATATATATATTATAATTCATAATCATTAATAATATGAATGTATTTGAATCGAAATCAACATACTGTAGCATCCACTGGGTAAACGTGTCTAATTCCCACAGAGCTTCTGTACCTGTAATAGTTGCCTGCAGTTTTGTCATTGTAGCTCATTGCAGTCGATTTGATTCAAATCAGTTTCAGAAACCCGAAGCATCTGCACATCTAAATGTTTTTCTGACAGGCTACACAAAAAAGCAGAATGCATTCAACAAACACTCGCACATCTATCCCAGGAGCTGTTGAAACACCTGAGCTGCATCGAGCTAGAGAAGTCACGTCACCCTTTCCTTAATTCAAATGATCCTCATGCTTATACTGCCCTCATGATATTGACTGACTCGCATTTGACACACACACAGCATCCCATGCCTTCAGAAGACTTGTGCATTTTTAGGATGCTTTTATGCTGTTTTTGCATTTTATCACTATATTCATTGTTTTGAAAACCTCTCCGGACCCCCTTTATATCAGGTGGCCTTAACTCCTATGTACTATCATTTGATACATTTAAAAAAATACCTGCATGTAATCACATCTTTTATTAATTTCTGTAGTTGAACACCTGTCCCTAACTCTACACCTTTCCCACTTCAATATCAGCAAGTGTTTTGCAATACAATATGAACACAATAAGTCAATTAAACTTACTTTTTAATGTAAGTACATAGTAGTTAAAGGGTTAGTTCACCCAAAAATAAAATTTACGTCATTAATGACTCACACTAATGTTAGTTAGTTCTAATTAGGGATGCACGATATTGGATTTTTGCCGATATCCGATATGCCGATATTTTTCAGCTCATTTAGGCCGATGCCGATGCCGATGCCGATATATGTTTATTTTTTCCCTTTGTTTGGAAACAACACCATTTTGAGCAAAAACTATTTTTTTTCATTCTGGTTTCAGATTTCTGAGGTCTCCTTACTAAAAGGATTCTTGTTGAAGATAAATAAATGTTAATGAAGTTCTTTTTATGATAAGAGTATATTAAAAGTTCTGAAAATAACAATAATAAAGCCAGTAATTTTTCACCCCAGATGCAGCTGTAACCTAAATATTGTATTTTTGGATTTAACGTTTGTGCACATGAAGTGGGGGTGGCATGACATCCATTGATGCTGTCTTTTAATTCTACAATTATTGTAGAGCTCCTTGGATTATTTTTCATCATCCATTTCGTAAAATTGTATTACAGATTAATACACTGTATATAAAAGTATTTAATTTACAAGTGTCATGCTTGTGATTTATGACATCATTACTGATTTGTTTATTCAGAACAAGAAATAACTTCAATTTATTTGTGTATTCTACTTTTCATTGTATTAGTGTAACAACAGCGCACCCACTACATGTATAAATATATAGCGGTCTAGCTGGAGGGCACTAGGACCTGGAGGAGCTTCTGCTGCTGTGGAGGCTGCCGCACGCGCTAGAGAGTGGGGAGACGCGAATGGGCTTGTTTTGGGTTCGTTTTGTTGTGAAAACGTGGCAAATCTGCTGCTGACGGTCACGTCCTTCTGTACGCGCATTCAGAAATTCAAGGCAGCATTTAAAAACAGCCAATATAAATCACTGTACATGCAATGTATTTTCTTGTTTTCACTTGAAGAATGAGTGCAGTGCTGACATGGTCTTATCGCTGTAGCACTCCTTGCACACGTGAGTTATTGCAGGCGCATATCAACACGTTATCATATCGGCAAGGCATATCGGCATAATGTTTTCATATCGACCGATGCCGATTTTTATATTTTAAGCGTTTATCGGCCGATTCCGATGTCGTGCCGATAATATCGTGCATCCCTAGTTCTAATGCTTATGAATCAGTGAATCGATCATTGATCGATTCACTGATTCATAACCGTTTGAATCTTTATTTGAGGATTGAACACAAACCCGGAAGAGAAGCCAATGCTGAATAAAGTCGTAGTTTTTGTTATTTTTGGACCCAAATGTATTTTGGACGCTTCAAGAGACTCTAATTAACCCACTGATGTCTCATATGGACTACTGTGATGATGTTTTTATTCCCTTTCTGGACATGGACAGTATAGTGTGCATACACTTGCATACGCTCTCGGACTAAATATAAAATATCTTAACCTGTGTGTGAAGATGAGCGGAGGTCTTACGGGTGTAGAACGACATTAGGGAGAGGAGTTAATGACAGACATTTCATTTTTGGGTGAACTAACCCTTTAAGGCCGCCTTTCCTTTTGTGCTCAATGAAAGAGAGAAAGCATGAGAGGGTGTGTGTGAACTGCAGCTTAAATGTGTGTTTACTGACGCGTATAACGCTTGCTATGATCCAGTTAGCGAGATGTGTGTAAGCCTCTGATATCAGTCGTTCCCCAGCGTGATGTTTAGATATCGCGCCAGCCTCCACACACACTGGTCTCATGTGATGCAGGACATTAATTCAGTCCCGCTCTGCACGAGGGCCGACATCTGTTAATAGCGGCCATGGTTATAATTAGGAGGTGCGGTGATCGCAGCCATTAAGTGTGTTCAATTATTTAATTGACTGTTATTTATGTCTCTCTCACACACACACACACACACACTCAGAAGGGGGATGGACCTGATCATGTGATCTCACAATCCCACTCTCTTGCCTTGATTTATCCTAAATGATATAATTTCCCTCTATTACCATTTCTTCATGGGTTCAATCTCACAAAGAAAGTCATATTTCCCTTTAAAATCAAAAGACATTTAAATAATAATAACAGTTCATAATATTTATAATTATTGTTATTATTGAAATATATTACTAAATTGTTTCTATAATGTGTGTGTGTGTGTGTGTGTGTGTGTGTGTGTGTGTGTGTGTGTGTGTGTGTGTGTGTGTGTGTGTGTGTGTGTGTGTGTGTGTGTGTGTGTGTTTAATGTATAAGTGCAAATATATATATATATATATTAGGGCTGGGCGATATGGCCAAAATTTCATGTCCCGATATAGCTCATTTGATATCCCGATAACGATATACATAACGATATAGCAATTTTTCTGTTAATTCAGTTTATGAATAGTCTATACAAAATTGCAATGTGGAAATGCAGTTTGAAATGATATACAAAACAATAAAGGTAGTATGGACTACATTTTTATTTTATTTAGAATTTTTCCAAGCAGGACTGTTGGTAAAGTTAACACCTGCCATTAAAATATTTCAACATATAGCAGCAGCCAACTTTTAACAGTAACACCACCCAGACTTCTCTTGCAGCATCGTGTAGGTGTAAAGATGTTTCCAAGTAGTATTCTTATAGAGCAGGCAATAGAAAGCAACTCGGATCGAGTGTTTGCACCAACTCACAAAACCCGCGTTTCTCGACCGTGTAGATTGGAACCATATCTTTGCAGATATGCTTGGCCACAGCAGAGGTGATCTCCTTCCATCTGCGGGAGCTATGGCTATATGGTGTGCCACGCTTTGAGCGCTTATGCCACCATCGACGCTGCTTTTGCAGTTTTTGCTCGTTGACTCTCTCTGTATTCTTTTTCGTGGTTCTTGCGCAGGTGATAAAACCTGGTCTGAACGGCGTCTACTACCGTCTTCCTCCATGTCTGTTTATGTATTGCAGCGTGCATGGGCATGCCGTGGCGTGAGGCGCATCTTGACGTAAAATTCTGCCGGAAACGCCTTATCGTGGCGTAAGCGATAGAGCCTTATATAAAACGATAGACATTTTCTATCTTCCAGATGATATATTTCGTCATATCACCCAGCCCTAATATATATATATATATATATATATATATATATATATATATATATATATGCACTTTACAATGTACATTTTATAAATGTATACATTTTATATATAACTTTTATTTCAAAACTCGTTAACTACTAGCCCAAAACTAGCCCAATAACTTCTCGGTGGGTTCTCCGGAAAAAAATGGCGTTTGGGGGTAAAATGTGTGTTATTTTGGGAAGGTCGTCTGCTAAAATTGTCATTCCTGGGTCTATATATCCCATAATTGAGGTCGCTTCAACCCGCGGACATGGAAAACAACCGGCGGGAAAACTGCAGACTTGGCAACACAGTGCAGTTGAGTTCTGTTGACATTTGACGACTACCGTTATGCGTCGCTCCGCTGCTCTGATTGGCTGTAGGTCTGTCCAATCGAGTTCTTTCCTGGTTGGGTTGAAACACGCCCCATAATCACAGCCCAATGGAGCATCAGACTCATATTCTGACTAGAGCTGAGGATGACCACGGCCGGCACAGTAGTGCGTTCACACTGAAAATTCCAGAGGGAAAAAGGGCACTTTAAATACTGGGATGATGCGCTAAACTAATGGAAAAGAGGAAGTGTGGAATGTTGGACACTTCATGCACTCAACTGTTCCAGCTATAACTACGTAATAGAGGAGGAAGCACTACCAGATCCGACGCTGAATGACAAAATAACTAGGGCTGTGCGATATTGAAGAAAAATGTAATATCTTGTTAAATAATGCAATATTCGATATGCGATACGATGTTGCAATTAGTGTGTATTAGATAAAATCTTGTGTGTAGGTGTCTAGGTAAATCTAGGTGTAATGGTTTTTATACTGTACAAACTGTATTTTCTATCCCCTTACACTGCCCCTAAACCTACACACACACACACACACACACACACACACACACACACACACACACACACACACACACACACACACACACACACACACACACACAGCCCTTAAACCTACCCATCACTTGACTTTCTCATAAAAACTCCTCCTGTGTGATTTATAAGCCTTTTGTAAAGTGGGGCCATGGGTAATGTCCTCATATTTCACCCTCTCCTGTAATACCTGTGTCATACCCATGGCATTATACACGTGTCCTCATGTCACAAAAACATGCCCACACACACACACACACACACAGACACGATAACATTTTTATTTGTAATTTTTTAATATATATATATATATATATATATATATATATATATATATATATATATAATTAAATATTATTCATGCTGTGTGTGTGTGTGTGTGTGTGTGTGTGTGTGTGTGTGTGTGTGTGTGTGTGTGTGTGTGTGTGTGTGTGTGTGTATTATAAAGCCAACGCGATAACATCAAGCAAGTCACATAAGTAACAGTCGTGTGCCCAGTCTATTCTCTGTTATTAAAACGTACACTTTTCACAAGTAGCCTATTAAAATCATTCAGATATTGCGTGCCGTTGCGATATGCATATTGCGATATTTCGATATATTGCACAGCCCTAAAATAACCATGTAAAGTTCATACACTACACGGTTGAGTACATAGTGCATAAGGGCATAGTGTATAGTGTGTCATTTGGGACACAGCTACAGTGTTTTTTTCCATTTCCTGAAAAGTAGCGTTCTTGGAGAAACGAGGTGTCCGCCCAACTGCGACGTGAATATTCAGAATATATATGAATGCATATGAAACTTGAGCTGTGCATTTCTTGAGATTCTCCCGGTGGGTTCATTGATGAGAAAAGGTAATAAAGCATGATATCACCGGCACAGTTGGACAGGCCTCCTGGGGCTCCAGATTTCTGTCCCACACACTCATCTTCTGGCACTTTCCCTGCTGCGCATGCCAGATTGAGTCATAAAAAATACATTTCAAGGTTGAGTAATAATTTCAGTGAGTCTAAGTAAAGACACCAGGGGTGGGACCTTTTCTCTCAGTGGCCATATGAGACGAGAGCTCCAGGCTAACTGATTACGGAAATATATTCTACTATTTATATCATACCTTTATGATATTTATGTGTCTTATTTTGTCCCTGGTCACCATTTACTTTCACTGCATGAAAAAGATCAGCATGAATAGGTGGTGAATTCTCCAGAGCACATTTAACAGATTCATAATTAACTCCAAAATCAAAAGAAGAAAAAAAAATACAATACAATAATATTTTGAATAATGAATGGCCTGTTTTAAAAGCATTGAGCTTTTTAGCATTAAGATAATAAAATAAAATTGTAAGAAAACACACACACACACACACACACACGATAACATTTTATTTTTAAATTTTTTTAATATATATAATTAAATATTATTAATGGTGTGTGTATATATATATATACAATATTATAAAGCCAGCATGAATATATAAATGTATTAAATAATATAATTAGTGCTGTAAAATCTATTAATCACATTCAAAATAAAAGTTTGTGTTTTCATAATTTGTGTGTGTGTGTGTGTGTGTGAGAGAGAGAGAGATTTATATATATTTGTGATAAAAACCTTCTTTGCCCATTACAGAAATTGTCATGAAAACGTATTTTTTTCCTTCTGATTTCAGAGTAATATATATATATATATATTTCCATATTCACCACAATATCTATTTCCTTATGAACAGAAAACACATTTTGAACTAAATGAGTGGAAGATGTGTCCTATATTCAATCATTGGATGAATTATTACATTCGTCTTTCTGACACACTCGTTCGAGTCGTCATTTCCGCTTTGACACGTTTTCTGTGAGGTTTGTGAATGTACAGCACACGAGGAGAGGCAAAGCACAGCGAGACCCGTCTGATTAATTACAGAAGCAGCCGTTAATATGGCTGCCGCAGGAGCTCAATAGCTCCCCTGTTTAATTAATACTATCAGGACACACTCCATTCATTCTTAATGCCAGCTTTCCGATAGCAGGGGGCAGACGCCAGGTCATTGATCTAAAGCTCTGGGCTCTCGCTCGCCTGCCCTAGATATGATCCTCATATCTGAATTATCATGCACTGAAAATGATGAGATGAAGCACAGAGCAAATTCAAACGTTGTACATGTTCTGTTTTCTTATAGGGCTGTGCGATATTGAAGAAAAATGCGATATGCAATACCTTGTTAAATAATGCAATATTCGATATGCGATACGATATTGCTTTAAGTGTGTAAAATATATGACCATCCAGTGAATATTAGTTTCTGTTCCTCTCAATTCTGATTTCGTTTTAACTCCTACGGTGGCCGATTTAGTCCAAGATTAACATGGCAATCCCCCTCTTCACATTGGACACGGTGCCATTGAGTGTTAAAAAGCGAAAGGCGAAGCTTGAATTTACGGGTATGTCCCTCTTTGGCTGCTGTACTTTCAAGATGGAGGAGCAACATGGCGACCGGCATTCGAACCCCTCACCCGTGTGTGTTTTCAACGGCATATTATAAACTTACCAGAATACTTTATTACTTGAAAGAAGTAAATATACATTAATGAGCACATATATTTTTGAAAGAACTAAGTGTTTTTAGCTAAGAATAAACTAAAAAAGTTACACAAAGTAGTTTTAATGTAAACATACAAAAAATTTAATGCAAATATTTAAATACTAAAAACTTTTTGCTTGACTTGGTAATATATTAATATTGCGTGCCGTTTAGGCCGGTCACGATAACACATTTTCCTGGACGATAAATTAGCCAAGAAATGATTGCGATAAACGATAATATTGTCGTTCTGAGACCATTTTCATCTAAAATAATGATAATGGCATAAAAATGCATGAACATTTTTTCAAAGATCAATAATGTTTTATTTCTAAAGACTATTTAACACTGAAAACGGAAAACATTTAAAATATCTACAGTAAATGAACAAAAGACCAAAAAACAATAAATAAAATGGATGAAAAGTGCAACAGATGAGGTGCAGATTAGGGGCGGCACGGTTCACAAAACCCACGGTTCGGTTCTGAACGGTTCTTGTTTTTTTCTTTTAATCGATAAAACTCCAGAAATTTACTTCAGCATATGATATATAACTTAATTATCAACAATTTAGGATACAGCATTAAAAAAAAAGAGTTATATCATGTAATCATGCTCAAACAACTTGACCATCTCTGAGGAAAGCGAGGTGAGATTTTGATACAGAAAGAGAGAAGAAATTGATGACATGCTTTTCATTTATTTGGCAAAAAAGGAGAATGTGTATCGCTATCTCTACAGGAACTTATGTGCCTTTAGCACAGAAAGATTGAACTGAAGAATTAACTTTTACAAAACTGCCAACTTCAGTGTAGCTTTAATCCTCTTTTATACTCGGTGCTTAGTGTTGTCACGATACCAAATTTTTGACTTCGATACGATACCAGACTAAAATACCTCGATACCGATACTAAATCGATATCACGGTAAAAAAACAAACAAAAACAGGTAATATGAATAATATGACAACAGAACTTATTATTCATTGTTTCATTTTTTTAAACTAAAAATTCACTTGGTCAGCAGTTCCTGCCCTGGTTTTTGACCATTGGTGGTTTTCTATGTTTCATTGTTTGCTAAACATTAATCACAGAATATTAGGTCTGCCTTAAGACCTGCACGGATCTAATTACCTCAGCTGTATACGTTCACTAAAGACATATCCGACTGTGTTTACCTCAATACTCCCCAGACCATGCATTTTTACTTATGTTTGACCATTTAAACCCCAAAAATAATCTGCGAAAGAACTGAATGGCGATCGCATGTTTGTTGTCTGAAAGGCGTGTGCGCGCGCTTCAGGTCAGAGTCCCGCGCCGCGCCTTTTCTCCTCATGCGCGCAAATTTCTGTTGCTTTCTTTATCATGCACTGCGCGTATATATTTAACTCTTCTACTTCCAATGTTTAGTGAACAGCTGAAGCAGAGCTCTGCACACACGTCCACTCCTGACACCTGCTGTCACACACCCACGCACATTAAGAAATACAGCTCATGTTAGCGCTATCCTTCTTAAAGTACCGGTACTAATAATAGTCCATATCGTACCGTTTGTAATACCAGGGTATCGCAATACTTTTCTAGTACCGGTATATCGTGCAACACTATCGGTGCGTTTGCACGAGCGCGAGGGTGTGCGGCAAAAATAACGTCAACGCGGAGAGCGCGAGACCCCATTTCACATGACGCTGTACACGTCAAATTTTGTAACTTTGCCTGCGGCTCCGCAACCGAAGAAGCACGAGCTCCAGACGAATCTGGCCGGGCTTGAGGCTCATAACACCGGCTTCGGTCTGCGCGTCGAGTTTAAACATCTCCCCAAACGAGGAAAACAAACAACCATACAAATGGAAATTATCGCGGCCGGAAAGATTATCGAGCTCATTTTATTTATCGTGCGATTAATTGATTTATTGCCTAGTGCCGTTGCGATTTGCATATTGCGATATGACATTTGCTATATTTCCGATATATTGTTGAGCCCTAATAGATCGCTGAATATGTTCCTCCACTCCGTTATAAACAGCACCTGAGACATGTCTGTGTGTTATTGAGTTCATATTTGAAGGGCATCCTATGAGGTCTGTATGCTTGACCGATTGTTTTTGAGATGCACAAACTTTCAATCTCAAAGTACAGCAAGCTATTTCCATCTCTTCCTCTGTCTCTGATTTAAAGGGTGTTAATATTGCAGTGAAAGCTTGTAAAAGATTCAAAGCCTGACCATCAGCACAAGCTTCAGCCACTTCCCTTTAGATTTGAAGCATGCAAATATAAAGTGTGCTGATGATTAAATCAGAATACTTGATTGTGATTGGTCAGTCGTGACATCATACAGTCAAATAGAGCACATTCTTTTTCCATTCATTTTTCCCATTGGGATTTTAAAAAAAGGTCTTATAAGCCATTAAGTAAGCTAACCAGCTATGAGGAGAAACGTAACATTATAAACTTTCATTTGAAGCAAAAAATCTGTCAAAAATACAAAGACTTTGCACTTAACTTTAGTGAGGGAAAGAACTACAATCCCATGAAGCATTGCGAACAGCTTAATCGTGAAAAAAGTATCATTTTGAGAGCATAGCGAGAAGACATCATTCGCAGTGCTTTATGGGTGTGGGCGGAGCTAAAGAGCGGGTGTGTTTTGCTCTTTTCGACTCTGGTGGGATTTTCTGCACAGCATCATGGGTAATGTTAGCCTGACAAGCCAGACCCACATCAAGATGTTTGGTCTGGAAACTCTCCATTGACAGCTCAATCTGAGGGGCGGATAAACGGCTGTCTGTCAAACTCCCTCTGCACGCGATAGGATAGCGCTACACCAACCAGAGCAACGAAGGTGAAGCGGAGCTCGCTGACAGATTAAACATTCGCCGTATCTGGTCGGCTAAACTCGAACACATCTTCCCTTCTTAAAAATGACTTCAGTGCCGTTCTTTGTTCTTTTCTCAGAGAAAAGCTTAACTCCAAGTCTTCCAGAGTCTTGGTCAAAGCTGATTCGAAAGACCGCCGCTGTTTGCCAGTTTCTGTGTTTACTAGAAGCACGCAAGCGCAATTTGGCCGTCGTCATTATGGCCCGGCCCACCGACTCTATACACAATGTGATTGGCCCAGCCAAAGTTTGGCGATTTACAGATCAGAAGTGTATTGAGAGTTGGTAGACGACACTCGCGGGCAGATTAGACTTGCTGCCGCTAGGGGGTGTCTGGATTTCTAGGCTAGTGTAATGTAGTTTTCACCACGAATTGTGCTTTTAAACATGATTATTTTCTCAGTGCTTTATGGGCGGAGCTAAAGAGTGGGCACGTTTTAGTCTTTTTGACTCTCTGATTGGTGGGATTTTTGCACAGCATCGTGGGTAATGTAGTTTTCACTGCGAATTGCGATGTTAAACATGATTATTTTCACAGTGCTTTCTGGGTGTGTGCGGAGCTAAAGAGTGGGCACGTTTTGCTCTTTTTCACTCTGATTGGTGGGATTTTCTGCACAGCATCATGGGTAATGTAGTTTTCACAAAGAATTGTGCTTTTAAATAGGGTTTTTTTCACAGTGCTTTATGGGTGTGGGCAGAGCTAAATAATGGCCGTGTTTTGCTCTTTTTGACTTAGCTGGAAATTTCTGCACAGCATTATGGGTAATGTAGTTTTCACCGCAAATTCCGCTGTTAAACACAATTATATATGTGGTGCTTTATGCGTGTGGGCGGCGCTAAAGAGAAGGTGCGTTTCGCTCTTTTCGACTCAGATTGGGGGAATTTTCTGCACAGCATGATGGGTAATATAGTTTTCCCACCACAAATTGTGCTCTTTAACAGGATCATATTAAAAATACGCTGTAAATAATGCAGACTGATGGATTCAACAGCATATTTTATCGATTTACAACATCGTAGCTCACAGTAGAGCTGTCTTTAAAGGTTTTTAAGTTATACGTTAAAAATCAATTCCACTATGGAGAAAATTAGTGGGAAAAAGCATATTTTTGTGCTCTATTGCTGCATCCTGGGTGTTTTTTGTTTTGTTTTACACTTTATAGCACTTATCGATCTGTACAATAATAATTTAGCTTGCATATTCTCTTGTGCAGATGTCCGTCTCTGGAGTGCACTGGATGTGATCAGTGGAGAGTTGGTCTGAACACGACACCCTCCTAAATGAGATCTGCTGCCATTAAACGTGCTCAAACCGGCCTGACATCCTCTGATTTCATTACACTGGCAGGGAAGATCAGTTACACACAATCTAATAGCGGCTAAATGTGATATTTGATACAATTATCATCATAATCTTAGACTTGATTCCCCCTTTTTCCATTATCACAGAGAACAACAAATTAGGACTTAAATGATCTGGACGCATTCTCGAAACTTCGGTTAAAGGGTTAGTTCACCCAAAAATGAAATGTCAGTCATTAACTCCTCCCCCTAATGTCGTTCCACACCCGTAAGACCTCCGTTCATCTTCACACACAGTTTAAGATATTTTATATTTAGTCTGAGAGCGTATGCAAGTGTATGCACACTATACTGTCCATGTCCAGAAAGGGAATAAAAACATCATCACAGTAGTCCATATGAGACATCAGTGGGTTAATTAGAGTCTCTTGAAGCATCCAAAATACATTTGGGTCCAAAAATTACACAAACTACATACACTTGCATACGCTCTCGGACTAAATATAAAATATCTTAAACTGTGTGTGAAGATGAACGGAGGTCTTACGGGTGTGGAACGACATTAGGGGGAGGAGTTAATGATATAAATAAAAATTTTGGGTGAACTAACCCTTTAATGTGTGAAGTTACAAAGGGTGTGTGTGTGTGTGCTGAGGTTGAACAGATCAGTATGTGACTGTTTGATGTGGTCCTGCTTCATTGAGACGAGCTCTGCCAGATATTCCTGTTAGCAAATAAATGAGAAGTGACAGACGCCGCTGCCTTTGTGTTATGGATGGGCTGTAATAATCTCTTATTAATTATGCTTGTACGTTCAGTGGCCATCCAACCCCGAGTGCAAACAGTCAATAACAGCCGTACAGAGACTGATGACAGGTGTGTGTGTGTGTGTGTGTTTATCTGCTAAAGGTGAATGATATCTTCAACAACATTTATCTTTCATATGCCCTTTCAAACAATTAAAGGCGTCAGCGCTGTCAAACGCTCGTGCAAACACACAGATCTGATACGCAGATCTCCACCTTTAGGATGAGGATAGAGATCCAAAGTAGAGATGTACCGATCGACCAGGGATTGGAAACGGACGATTTTCCGCATGACCGGCCCGGATCGGTCTGTCTAAACCAATGCTGCGTTCACACCGCATGCGAAGGACGCGATTCTCGCGAGTGATTTACATGTTAAGTCAATGTAGAGACGCGAATAGGCATTCTGTGGTGCGAATGACGCGGCAAGAATCACGATTTCTTTGGCGGATACCACTTTGGCGGATATTCGTGCCGCTTTAACCAATGAGGAGCCTGCTTACTGCAGTCACGTGGTGAAGTGACGGATGGGAAACCCAGAGGCCAGAAAAATACTACTGTTTTGTGTCACAAAATGTAGTTTAAGGTTTATTTATTAAGAGAGCGCCTATTTGAAAATTTGATCTGGTGTTTTCGGAGGTGTGAGACCCAGACGATCAGCGGTGCTCAGCGCTCATCAACCCCGGCGAGAGCAGCCTTAACTCGGCTACTCCCTCTGCCGACTGCCGCTGCTTGGCAGAAGCCCCTCCCATGGTGTGTACACTCACACACACCCCTGTTGTGTAGTGAATGTCACACGCAAATGAAGCGAATTTCATGCGCGAACGAAGCGAATGGATTCAAAATGGTCACGCGTCCAACTTTGCGTGAAAAGCGTGATTTATTCATGTCATTCCAGTGCGCTGTGAACGCAGCATAAACGTCGCACTGATTCCGTGCCGGTATAGGCAATAAGTCAGCTGTGCGTTCTCGTTCTTCTCTCCGACAGCGAAGTAACACACACTCCTCCTCTCACTCCCTCGTCTCATTCGCTCTGGTTAAATAGGGCTTCTATTCTGCATAACTTCGCTAATTCCCGCAGGTTTTAAGCTCACACAGCGATTGCTTCTCTGATCTATAGAGGAAAAGATCTAGTGGAAAACACGGACGGAATCCAGTCATAAAAACTGAACTTACTGTATAATGCAAAATGTCACAGAATTTGTCAAATGTTGGATAAATAAATCTTATCTTATGACTATAAGACTATATGAATATGAATCCTGCATGTTCTGTGTGAATGAATGGCGTGTTTTTATTTCACACAGACACTCACACACACACACACACACACACACTGAAGCACGCGTGACGCTCGCGGTGTTAATCTGATGACATGAACTTCAGCTCCAGAGCTGCTCTGAGGGTCAATTTATGAGCATTTTACCGTTTCATTTGAGAAAAACTGTCATACCATAAACACACAGATGCTCAAGATCATCAAAATAAAAGTTTGGTTTAACTTGACAGAAATATATTATTATTGTAGAGTATAACGTGTGTCTTAATGTAATTTTACTTCTAATTAACAGCAATAACCTCAGTAAACTTTGTTTCTTTGCCCAAAAATTTAAGGAGGGTTTATTTAAATTTCATTTGATTACTAGAAAAACTAAAATACACAAAAAGGAAAACATTTCATAGGTTCCTATTATTGTAAACAAATTAATAAATTAAGTGTTTTTTTTATTAATTCAATAGATTAGACAAAAATGGAATTTTGAAGGAAAAAAAATGATTTCATAGGGCCATAAATTTCTTCTAAATCCTATATCTGTGGCAATAGCCAACAATACATTGTATGGGCCAAAATGATCAATTTCTATTTTATGCCAAATATCATTAGGATATTAAGATCATTTTCCATGAAGATATCTAGTAAATGTCCTTCCGTAAATATATCATAAATGTATTATTAGTAGTAATATGCATTGATAAAGCCTTTATTTATGCAACTTTAAAGGAGATTTTTGCATAGTCAGATTCCAGATTTTGAAATATTGTCAAAACAAATCATACATGAATGAATAAATCTCTGGTTTTGTGGTTCAGGGTCACAATTGTGAGCGTTAATCTTTTAATTAATGTTATAAAGAAGACTATCCTGTTGTTGTTTGAAATTTGTTTATCTGTTATTATATTACTGTCTTACTTTGTGAAAATAAAATGTTGCGTTTCAGATAAGTGGATTTTTGTTTTGTATATGCTGTTGATTATTAGACAGGGTAAACCCAGGCTTATCTGTTGGCGATTTGATTTTGCCCGGTAACTCAGTCTGGAAACCTGTACATTCATTTTTACTGCTTCTGTTGCACTTTTGCGGGAACCAATCACAGACTGGCTTATCCACTTGGCGCGCTATCGGGGGGTTTACCACAATGACGGATAGAGAAACGATGGGTCGTTGGCTGTTGATCACGCCTCTTGTGGTCTGATTGGTTGAAGGACTATCCAATTGCTCGTTGATCACACCTCTTGTGCAGTAGAAAATACAAAGCAGACTCCCAAGACCAGTGTTCAATTTTAAAGTGAGCTTGGTCTGGCGATAGCCAGATTATAGTTGAAAGAAAATTGGAATGGGCAAAGAAAAGTGCAATCGGTGCAACTCCAAAGTAGAATGGAAACTAGTATGCATTTTTAATTTCGAGTTGTTTCATTTGACAATAACGTTAAAGTATATAAAATAATCCTAATGGTCTATAAATGCGGTTGCTCTTTGTGTTCCCGACGGGTGCTGTCCGTGGTGCTGAGTCTGCTGGATTTACATCCCAGTGTCTCCCTCTCGCTTTCCTCAGCAGCTCCACATTTCATAATATGCTCTTGATTTATGTCATGTTTCTGCACAACAGACTCCCATGTCATGATAAAAATAGAAGTGTGTTAAGCTATATACTGCTCCGCGCCAAAACCAGCCTTCTGGTGTTTTCTCAGTGTGATCTCCAGCTGTTTCTCGTCCCGTACAGCCTGTCAGGAGCGCTAACCTCGTTTATAACAGCTCTGGTGTCTCCACACCTCCTCTAAACTCTACAGAGCTCTCTCTAGGAAAGGGGCAGATTGACAGTATAATATTATAGCATTTAAAATGATAATGTTGTGTCTTCTGCTTTAGAGTCGTGTGCACCTGCAGCATTATCACCCGTGAGGGGAGTGATACACACGAGATATGAATATTACTGCTGTCAAAATTAGTGTGTTAACAATATATAAGGCAATTATCCGTTTTTTTTTATCATCTTTTGGCTAGTGTTACATTATATGATCACGCACTTATTCATGCAAAAGAAAATGCTCTTTCTGTGAATGTCGACACACACGCAGGCACACACACACACACACACACACACACACACACACACACACACACACACACACACACACACACACACACACACACTCACACACACGCACACACACACTCACACTCACTCACTCACTCACTCACACACACACACACACACACACACACACACTCTGTCTCTCTCTCTCTCTCTCTCTCTCTCACACACACACACATACACACACGCAGGCACACACACACACACACACACACACACACACACACACACACACACACACACACACACTCTGTCTCTCTCTCTCTCTCTCTCTCTCTCTCACACACACACACACACACACACACACACACACACACACACACACACACACACACACACACACACACTCTGTCTCTCTCTCTCTCTCTCTCTCTCTCTCTCACACACACACACACACACACACACACACACACACACACACACACACACACACACACACACACTCTGTCTCTCTCTCTCTCTCTCTCTCTCTCACACACACACACACACACACACACACACTCTGTCTCTCTCTCTCTCTCTCTCTCTCTCTCTCTCTCACACACACACACACACACACACACTCTGTCTCTCTCTCTCTCTCTCTCTCTCTCACACACACACACACACACACACACACACACACACACACACACACACGTACCAGTAACGAGTTCTCTTTCGTGCTTGAATGAACAATAACACTCATAATTATGCCAAAATGCCCGTTTTGTGGAGTATTATCATTAAAGCATGTTAAATAATGTCTTCGATGAGTACTAGTATCAGTATCAGTGACACTGGCCTTCATTCATAAAAAGATGCCATTACAACAAATATTGAAAATATACTGTCTTTAAGTTGTTTCTACATTCATTTGGAGAGTAAATATCTATCAAAAGTGCTCCAAGGAAGGACCAGTGGAGAACCGGCCACAGGGTCATGGGCGGCCAAGGCTCATTGATGACCGTGGGGAGCGAAGGCTGGCCAATATGCTATGCCGCCCCATACACCTCAAACTGAGCTGCTCTGTGTATTCTGACAGCTTTCTATCAGAACCAGCATTAACTTCTGGAGCAGTTTGAGCTCCAGTAGCTCGTCTGTTTGATCGGACCCCACGGGCCAGCCTTCGCTCCCCACGGTCATCAATGAGCCTTGGCCGCCCATGACCCTGTGGCCGGTTCTCCACTGGTCCTTCCTTGGAGCACTTTTGATAGATACTGACCACTGCAGACCGGGAACAGCCCACAAGAGCTGCAGTTTTGGAGTTTTAAGAATATAATATTAAAAGGCGGCGTTTTGTAAAACATTGTAAAAAGTTATTTTTGTATAGCTTTATATGTAAAAGTTAAAGTTCGTCAGCTAGCAATGGATTGTTTTTTGTTTAATGCATTTTCTTCCATTTCTAAATACTTTGTTAATGTACTTTTCTTTTGTTTTATTATCAATATGTAAAGTTGGAGTAGTGTATGTACAGTAAATGCAATAAATTCAAAAAAAATTATCATTAGACCTGTTATTGAAGAACTTGCAGGTCTAGAAATTAGCAGTCAAATAGATCATTCTTCGTTAAAAAGCATGCCGAGCTGCACTTCATATTTATATAGAGCCGACACACTTCATCCACCTGTTGTTTATCTGATGCATTATGGAGCCGCGCATTAAACCGCGTGGGCTGGAGATCGTGTTCTCGTGAGTCACGAGGACCCGCGGGCGATTTCAGCTTCCCTCCGGCTTGCTGCTGATTGGCTAAGAGCTCTCAGTTTCCTCTCGAAGGTGCATCTATCAGCCCTCCAGTCATAATGTGTCACATTTGATGATTAACCAGCACTTTAAAGCCGGAGAGGAAGCGTCACATACGGCCCGACTCACTGTCCTCAAGTAGCCTTGTCCCTGTGTTTGAGTGTGCACTGCAAAAAAAAGCTTTTCTTACTTAGTATTTTTGTCTTGTTTCAAGTCTAAATATCTAACATTTCTTACATTAAGAAACATTTACTAGATAAGTAAAAATTATTGTCTTGTTTTGCGAAAAAATAACTCAAAATGAAGAGAGTTTTTGCTTAATAGAAGATAAATAATCTGCCAATGGGGTGAGAAAAATAATCTTGTTTTCTGTTTGAATTAAGATTATTTTTCTCACCCCATTGGCAGATTATTTATCTTATTTTAAGCAAAAACTCTCTTCATTTTGAGTTATTTTTCCCACAACAAGACAATTACTTTTACTTGTCTAGTAAATACTTCTTGTTTTAAGAATTTTTTGATGTTTGGACTAGAAACAAGACAAAAATACTGAGTAAGAAAAGCTTTTTTTGCAGTGTGACCCCATCTGGACTGATGCGGTGTTTGGTGTGGGTGTCTTTAAATCAGCCGGAGCGTCGGAGTGTTAAAATGCACATTAATTTCAGTTGATTAAGCTGCTTTGAGAACGCTAGCGAACTGATCTACTATTTGAACTTTAAGATTAAAAAGCATAAAAGTCCCAAACGCTTTCGTTGAGTGGGTCAAAACTTTAACACAATAACTCTAGTGGAGTATTTGAGCTTCATCCACTTTGTGTCCATCACTGGCAAAGCCTAGCATTTAGTTTAGGAAAATCATGTTAGCACGCTAGATTTTATCAAGATTCTATCAAAATATTAAATCATTCTAACAACATGCTAAAATGTGCTAGAACAATGCAATTCTTGCTAACAACATGCCAATTAAATAGACTATTAAAACATTTAAACTGCAAACATTAAAACGCATCATATCTGGCTTTCTTTCTCAAGTCAATGTCAGCGTTTGTTATCAGACTACTCATATAGTTAGATATGCTTGCATGGAACGATTAATGGAATCGTGTGTGTGTGTGTGTGTGTGTGTGTGTGTGTGTGTGTGATGGGTAGGTTTAGGGGCAGTGTAAGGGGATAGAAAATACGGTTTGTACAGTATAAAGACCATTACGCCAATGGAATGTCCCAAAATTTCACAAAAACAAACGTGTGTGTGTGTGTGTGTGTGTGTGTGAATAACTCAAGATTGTAGCTAAACCTTCTGCTCCGCTCGACTCGTAGCGGCGTCTCTGAATGCGATTTGGCCACGCAGCAGATGGTGGCTTCACACTGACCGGTAAACAGATGCTTAGGGTCCTGTCGAGATCCAAATGTTGTGGAGATGGAAGAAGAGTGTGTGTGAAGAAGTGACTAATCCATACGGACACTCGCTGCCCGTTCTCCAGCGTGTCCTTGGCCTCCCTGTGAAAGCTTCAGTCTGGGCCCTCAGTCACTATTTTGGCATTTGTTTCATAAACATTTATATGTTATCAGCTTCATGAATATTTCTATTCATTCTCCACTATATGGCATGCCAGTGTTTAGTTTTCATATTAAAACGTGTTTTCAGTGAGGATCATCTCTCAGTTTAGCATTTCCTGGCATCATGATAATGATGTGTGTGTATGAATGCATTATGCATCAGTGGATTCGGTGTCGTCTGCCCTCACTCTCACACTGAATATGAATGTCCACCGGAGACCAGCGCTGAAAGAACAATCATTTCAATCATACACATCAACACAACACACTCACAATTGACTGCTTGTCTTCATAATCTTTTGTCAAGCGTAATAATTTGCCCTTTCTCTTCAAAGACTTTCTTTGCCTGATGTCCAAACAATATTCAAATTAGTAATATTTTATGATTTTAAATAAATGATCTATGCAGTCTTATGGTCCATCACTGCATCGATGCAGAATCGTCCTCATTTAATTCCATCACCTCTACTATCCGCTTGTCAAGTCGTGACGTAAGGAACGCCGTTTCTGGGTCCAAGCCTTAACTCGTTTCACTTGAGCATGCCATCGATGCCCGTTTATGAGCGCTATTTTTTCATATTAAACATCAAACATTTAAAAAAGTCAAACATTTTAAATACTTACGTCTACATAACAGTCTCTATGGTCACAGCGCTACAGACGTTAATATTTTAACGATTTATAAAAGATGAATCACTGTCTGGCCATCTGGAATTCTGGTATGGAGAAAAAGGTTATGATTATAACTTTTTTGTAGTATTACACCAGATTGTGTGTGTATATTAGCACCGTTTGTAGTTTTTCTTGTGGTGTAAGAGAGAGCGTTTGGACCTGGAAGCGCTGCCGTGTGACGTCAGCCTTAATAACCTGAGTTTCTGCTCATTTTTGTGAACCGAGATGGCAGAAAGCGGCGTCCTGTTTGTTTCCTTTACAGAAGCACAAGTGCTGCATCCTAATTCGGCTACTTATACGTCCTAAAAGTATGTACTCTTTTTGTGAAGAAAAAGTACTTACTTTTGAGTGTGTAGCAGAAAAGTATGCAAGCTTCGGGACTACTTCGCCATGTTTAATGTCTCTTAGTTATGAGCATCCCGTCAGCGTTTAAACTGCCCTGTCAATAAAGCTGCGCAATCGGAATTATCGCAAATGTATATATCACAATATGCATATCGCAACGGTACCCAATATCTGAATAGGCTACTTCAACATTGTGAAAAGTGTACGTTTTAGGTCGAAGCTGCGATGCATATAGCAGAGAATAGACTGGACACACAACTTTTACTTGTGACTTGCTTGATGTTAAAGAGTTATTAAACGCAATAACTTGCAAAAAACAACAATTTG
This sequence comes from Pseudorasbora parva, assembly GCF_024679245.1. NCBI lineage: Eukaryota > Metazoa > Chordata > Actinopteri > Cypriniformes > Gobionidae > Pseudorasbora > Pseudorasbora parva. The sequence continues at coordinate 1,585,724 of NC_090195.1, forward strand.
CAGTCTCGTGCTGTCTGATGCACAGTCACAATTCACCAGTGTGAGTGCCCGTGATCACCACCAGAGGGCACTCCACCCCGGCCTGTCACTCCATCACAAACTACATTACCCATAATCCTTTCCCTGGACTCATTAGCACTCAATGTTTACACCTGTCTCTCATCACCTCATTACCTATATAAGAGCGTGCGGAGGTCTATGAAAGGACGGATGCGTTGCTTGTGAAGTTGTCAGTGTTGGTGGGTCAGTTTGTGTTTTATGAAGCGCTGTGGGGTTCAGTGCTTATATGTCCTCTGGTACGGCTCCCAGCCTCTCTCTTTGTCGTCGCACACTTTGACCACTCAAACACTGCTCGAGAACAGAAGTATATTCTTGGGACAGATCACATACTAGTGATGAAGGCTGTTTGTGACACTAAACAAGACTTCGCAATGAATGACAGAGATAACCAGGCTTATAGAGGCAATGAGGTAATGAGGTGATGAGAGACAGGTGTAAACATTGAGTGCTAATGAGTCCAGGGAAAGGATTATGGGTAATGTAGTTTGTGATGGAGTGAAAGTCCGGGGTGGAGAGCCCTCTGGTGGTGATCACGGGCACTCACACTGGTGAATTGTGACACACACACACACACACCGAAATGTGCACAAGTCGTCTCTCTAAAAGCGCGTGATCCCTTCAGTTCAGTTTCGTGACTGCATTACATTTGCAATTACATTTTTTGTTTGTTTCCATTAATGTTAAAATTATATTGTCAGATTCGTGATATTCCTTTTTGCTAAAACGCTGCTGGTCACTTTCAGAAGTTGTAGCGACGCTTTCTTTTCCCAGAAAGAATGTGAAACACATAAATGGTATCATTCTCAGTGTTATTTATTTTTTAAATGTAATTTAAATAGATTTTACACACTAATTGCAATATCGTATCACATATCGAATATCGCATTATTTAACAAGGTATCGCATAACCCTACAATCATCACAGTTCAAATCCTCCACATTCAGTTTCATTTCCTGCCGTTTCGGAGAGAAATGTAGCCGCTCGTTGATCTGCCATGTGTGTGTCTTTAATGCAGAGACTTTCCTCCAAGTTAACGGCCAAACGTGTCATTACAAAAGTTCTCAATGCTGCTGCAGCTGAAATATAATATGGACAGCACTGATTAAATATCTTTTTGTCAGGTTAAATACTGATAGTTGGTCACTCAAACGCCTTTATCTAAACCTCTCAACTTAACCGTCGGACTCGCACGTCCGCCATGTTTGTAGTTTCTTTAACGGTTTTTATCCACGTTTGTAGTTTTAACCGAATCCTCGTCCAACTAGTAATGGGTTGTGGGCAATATCAGCCGTTAGAGTGTGCGTTGATCCGCACTTCGAATTTGGACCGGAAATAGTAAACCATCCGGATATCTTTGGAATACTCTTTTCAGCATACTATGATTTAGGACATACTAATTCTATTTTCAAGTACTATTTAGTATGGATAGTGTGCCATTTGGGACGCAGGGAAGGTTTTGAGTGACCTTTACAGTTTCAGTTGATGTCTTACTCTGAGTATTTTGAGATGTTTCAGCTGTTATGTTTGTTGGTCATCTCTATCTGAGATGTGAGCTGGTGTTGAGTGAGTGTTTCTCACGCTTCTCCTCAGCGTTGAGTTTATCTCGTGCAGGTTTTGGGGCGAGTGTGTTTAGCCCTTTTTTCCTTCCTCAAGGACGAGCGGTGGAAGAATACGACGGTTATCCTTCTTATCTAAGTTTAGCCTTGTTCACATCAACACTTCTCCTCAAAACACACTTCAGTTCAGTCACGTTTGTGTGTTTTACACCAGTCAGATCTTTGGAAACACTTGAGTTTATGTTGCTCAGGAGTTCACACACATTATTGTCGAAGCTACAGTGCATGTTCAACATCTTTAATGTTGGTTACATTTACATTTACATTTTACATTTAATCATTTAGCAGACGCTTTTATCCAAAGCGACTTACAAAAAAGGGGAGAGTAATAGAAGCAACGGAACAGACAAGGCCAAAAACCTGTAAGAGCTGTAAGAAATCTCAATTAATTAGCACAATACACAATTTTTTTTTTTTTTTTTTTTTTTTTTTTTTTTTTAAAAGACAGACATCTACAACAAAAACTCACGTCCGCACAGTGCCGAACACTGGATTTTGATAGCTAAGATAGCTACAACCCATTAGGACTAAGGCTGTTGCCCCAGCTGTTGTCGTTAATGCAGATTCAGTGGCCCAATGGGTTGGTTTTGTATTCTAGCTAAACGCGCAGCAATAGCCATCTACAACAAAAACTCACGTACGCAATATACAGAACACTGGATTCTGATAGTTATGATTACTATGTAACATACCCGCCTGAAGGCGCAAATCCGGATGAGTGACGTAGATATGATCCCGGAGTGTACGCTTTTGGTCGTTGCTGTGGTGATCAGTAAGTGCTATTCTGTATTGGTCAAGTGCAAATGGAAAAGATGTGTCTTAAGATGTTTTTTAAGAATGGCTACAGACTCGGCAGCACGAATTGAGATCGGCAGGTCATTCCACCAGGTAGGAACGGTCCAGGAAAATGTCCGTGAGAGCGATTTCATGCCTCTTTGGGATGGAACCACGAGGCGCCGCTCGTTCGCAGAACGCAAGCTTCTGGAGGGTGTGTAAGTCTGAGCAAGTGAATTTAGGTATATTGGTGCCGAGCCAGAGGTTGTTTTGTAGGCGATAACTAGTGCCTTGAATTTGATGCGAGCAGCCATTGGCAACCAGTGCAGTCTGATGAAGAGAGGCGTAACATGCGCTCTCTTCGGCTCATTAAAGACCACTCTCGCCGCTGCATTCTGGATCAGCTGCAAGGGTTTGATAGTGCATGCTGGAAGCCCAGCCAGAAGAGCATTACAATAATCCAGTCTGGAGAGAACAAGAGCTTGAACCAGGAGTTGTGCAGCCTGTTCTGATAGGAAGGGTCTAATCTTTCTAATGTTGTATAAAGCAAATCTGCAGGACCGGGCTGTTGCAGTAATGTGGTCAGTGAAGTTTAACTGGTCATCAATCACAACTCCAAGGTTTCTTGCTGTCCTTGATGGAGTTATGGTCGATGAACCAAGCTGAATGGAGAAATTTTGATGAAGTGCTGGGTTGGTTGAGAAAACAAGTAATTCTGTCTTTGCAAGATTGAGTTTAAGATGATGCTCTTTCATCCAGTCAGAAATGTCTGTCAGACAGGCAGCGATACGAACACTGACTGTAGGATCATCAGGTTGAAATGAGAAGTAGAGTTGAGTGTCATCCGCATAGCAGTGATAGGAGAAGCCGTGTTTCTGAATGACAGAACCTAATGATGACATGTAGATGGAGAAGAGAAGTGGTCCAAGGACTGAGCCCTGGGGAACCCCAGTAGCTAGATTATAAGACTTAGACACTTCACCTCTCCATGACACCCTGTAGGACCTACCAGAGAGGTAAGACCTGAACCACTGGAGAGCAGATCCTGAGATCCCCGTCCTCTTAAGTGTTGACAGGAGGATCTGGTGGTTAACTGTGTCAAAAGCAGCAGACAGATCCAGCAGAATGAGCACTGAGGATTTGGAAGCTGCTTTTGCCAGTCTCAGTGCCTCAGTTACCGAGAGCAAGGCCGTCTCAGTCGAATGACCGCTTTTGAAGCCGGATTGGTTGTTGTCTAGGAGGTTGTCCCTTTCAAGAAACTTAGAGAGTTGATTGAACACAACTCGCTCAAGGGTCTTTGCAATGAAAGGCAGAAGGGATACCGGTCGGTAGTTTTCTAAAAGTGCTGGATTCAGAGAGGGTTTCTTAAGCAGTGGGGTTACCCGAGCCTGCTTAAATGCTGTGGGAAAGGTTCCCGTGTGAAGAGAAGTGTTGACAATGTGAGTGAGTGCAGGAGTGATTGAAGAAGAAATAGCCTGAAGGAGGTGAGTGGGAATAGGATCAAGTGGACAGGTAGTAGGGTGATTGGAAAGGATGAGTTTAGAAATATCTGCCTCGGAGAGTGGAGAGAAGGATGGAAGCGTGTTCGTGTTAGTTGTTGAGATGTGCGTGTCAGTTAGTGATGAGGAGAACTGTTTGCTAATGAGAGCTGTTTTGTTGGTGAAAAATGATGCAAAGTCATCAGCTGTAAGAGTTGATGAAGGAGGGGGAGGAGGTGGACAAAGGAGACAGGAGAATGTTTTAAAGAGTTGGCGAGAGTCAGAGCAATTGTTGATTTTGTTGTGGTAGTATGTTGTTTTAGCAGTGGAGACATTTGTAGAGAAAGAAGAGAGAAGAGACTGATAAAAGGCAAGGTCAGTATTGTTTTTAGATTTATGCCATTTCCTCTCTGCCGCCCTGAGTCCAGAGCGATGTTCACGGAGAACTTCAGACAGCCAGGGGGCAGATGGGGTGGGGCGGGCTGGTCTGGATGAAAGGGGGCAAAAACTGTCTAAGGAGGATGTTAGAGTGGAGCAAAGAGTGTCGGTAGCACTGTTAGTGTCCAGTGCTGAGAACTGAGCAGGTGGAGGGAGTGAAGATGAAACCATAGTGGATAGGCGAGAGGGAGAGAGTGAGCGTAGATTACGCCGAAAGGTAATCTGTGTAGGAGTATGTTTTGTATCTGGAGTCAGTATGAGGTTAAGAGTGATGAGAAAGTGGTCTGAGGTGTGTAATGGAGTAACTAAAGTGTTGTCTGTGGAGCAGTTGCGTGTGTAGACCAGGTCTAATTGGTTACCTGATCTGTGAGTAGCCGTAGTAGATACTAACTTAAGGTCAAATGAAGTCAGTAGAGTGCTGAAGTCTGCAGCTAGGTGTTTATCAAGATGGATGTTGAAGTCGCCAAGCAGAATCAGTGGAGTGCCATCCTCAGGGAAGCTAGAAAGTAACACATCCAACTCCTCCACAAAGTTACCGAGGTGACCTGGAGGACGATAGACCACTACCACATGGATTTTAACAGGGTGAGTAATAGTGATTGAGTGCGATTCAAATGAATTGGCCGGTAGAGACGGTAATGGATCAAATTTCCAATCATTTGAGATAAGCAAACCAGTACCCCCACCCCTCCCAATAGGCCGAGGAGTGTGTGAAAAAGTATAATTGCTTGAGAGTGCTGCAGGAGTGGCAGTGTCCTCTGGTTTGATCCAGGTCTCAGTTAGGGCCATGAGGCTAAGCTGAGAATGAGTCCCAATAGATGAAATAAAGTCTGCTTTGTTTACAGCCGACTGGCAATTCCAGAGACCAATTGGAATAAAGAGTAAAGTAGCAGAGGATGTTAGGATATAGCGCAAATTATTAGGATTACGGCGTCTCGTGCGTACGGAGCGTGATTTACGAGTGCTAGTAGTTATAGTTGAGATTTGAAAGCACATGGTGAAAAGGCCAGATAGGAATTAGAGCCGAACACAAATAATGAAAAGGAAGATGATACTCAAGTGCCTTGCCGGGGCCCTTGCTCGGGAGGAGTTGCACTGGGAAGAGTTGAAGTCTTTACACTCGTCGGTCTTCACACAAGGAGGGCTTCACACTGCCGCTTCCGCTGCCGCGGACTATCACGCTATTTATACTCACTTGAGTATCGTTATTGAAAGCAGCTGGGAACGCCCCCAACAAACTCGCTTCCAACGTGGCAATGACCAAACAAATGCTAACTCAACAAATGCTAACTCCCACACACACCCAGAGAATATACCAAAACTAATAATACACACCTCAGCACTACACAGACACACTTATCCAACAACAAATGAACAAACAATCAAATGAGAAAAGTTACAAACACTTACAGAGTAGTTGTCTATCAGTCAATTGAATTGCTTCTCTCTAGCCAAAATGTTTCAAACACACAAGGCTTTTAATACCTCGCTGGCCACGCCCCCAACAAACTCCCTTCCAACGTGGCAATGACCAAACAAATGCTAACTCAACAAATGCTAACTCCCACACACACCCAGAGAATATACCAAAACTAATAATACACACCTCAGCACTACACAGACACACTTATCCAACAACAAATGAACAAACAATCAAATGAGAAAAGTTACAAACACTTACAGAGTAGTTGTCTATCAGTCAATTGAATTGCTTCTCTCTTACATGATACATAGGTACATATTTTTAACATTTGATTATAAAATTATTTATTTTAAATGCATATTTTTTACAAATGTATTGATTATTAACTTTATTAATGATATTTTTACACATTTATTTATGTAATATTTTTTTATTATTATTTTAAAGGTGCAGTGTGTAAGTTTTAGCTTAAGGTTAAGGTTGTGAATTGCAACCGCTTACTCCTCCCTTTCGGAGCACGGAGAAGCTACGGTGGCCCACACAGGACAAATATGTTGTCGTCTGAGAGAGGAGAGAGTAGCATGCGCTCTGTAGAGAAGTTTGTCCCTTTAGGGCCACCGTAGAAACATGACAGTGCAAAATGGCGGCTTCACTGTAAGCGGACCGGCGGTGTGTGTAGATAGAAACGGCTCATTCTGAGGCACATAACGGTCTTTACACACCACTTAAAACATAGTTATGGACATTATATTGCATTCCTGTCAATAGAGCCTCATAAATACTACACACTGCACCTTTAAAATATAAAATGTTGAAAATATAAAGAAAGAAAGAATATGTAAATGTATCCAAATGTTCGGCTGCTAGAACATTTTATTGCTTTTGGTAATTTCTTTTTATAGCTCAAGAGATTTAATGGATGCTTCATCATCATCATATTTATCTCCTTCAGTTCTTCAGGGAAAATAAAAACAGACTAAAGTGAGTCACTCGTTGTCATGCACTAAGATTATAAAGCTACGCAATTTAGTTAAAACAAGTTCGGTAACACTTTATTTTAAGGTTCAGTCATTAACTATTAGCATGCATATTACTAGGATATTGTCTGTTTATGAGCACTTATAAAGCTCATATTAATGCCTTATTCTACATCTCTTAATCCGACCCAATACCTAAACTTAAATGCTACAAAAACTACCTTACTAACTATTAATAAGCAGTAAATTAGGAGTTTATTGAGGCAAAAGGCATAGTTTAAAGTGAATATGTGTTCCCCATACTAAAGTGATACCACAAGTTCATATTGAGAGCTCTGACTTCTGACTTGACGAATGTGAGCAAAGCGTGAGACACTGTTAATCTCTTCTGAAACGCGTGAGATTACCGGCGTATGTTATCAGGAGAAAGTGTCTGTGTGTGTGGGCTTGTTTTTGTGAAATATGAGGACCCAAGTGTGTATAATGCCATGGGTATGACACAGGTATTACAGGAGAGGGTGAAATATGAGGACATTACCCATGGCCCCACTTTACAAAAGGCTTATAAATCACACAGGAGGAGTTTTTATGAGAAAGTAAAAATGCAGAATGTTTCCTGTGATGGGCTGTGTGTGTGTGTGTGTGTGTGTGTGTGTGTGTGTGTGTGTGTGTGTGTGTGTGTGTCTGTGTGTGTGTCTGTGTGTGTGTGTGTGTGTGTGTGTCTGTGTGTGTGCGTGTGTGTGTGCGTGTGTGTGTGTGTGTGTGTGTGTCTGTGTGTGTGTGTGTGTGTGTGTGTGTGTGTGTGTGTGTGTGTGTGTGTGTGTGTGTGTGTGTGTGTGTGTGAGATGGGTAGGTTTAGGGGCAGTGTGTGTGTGTGTGTGTGTGTGTGTGTGTGTGTGTGATAGGTAGGTTTAGGGGCAGTGTGTGTGTGTGTGTGTGTGTGTGTGTGTGTGTGTGTGTGTGTGTGTGTGTGTGTGTGTGTGTGTGTGTGTGTGTGTGTGATGGGTAGGTTTAGGGGTAGGAGCAGTGCACCCTTACGCCTATGGAATGTCCCCATATGTCACAAAAAAACAAATGTGTGTGTGTGTGTGTTACACTAGCATCAGGCTTCCATATGAGAATGTGTTTGTGCGTTCAGCCGTATAATCATCACACATGCTCATGTTTTGGCCTCTGAATCTGTCTGACAAACACATTAACACGTCTGTTTTTCCTCACATATTTCCAGACGTTTATCTACAGCTACTCTCGGTCACACACTGTCTGTTTTCATCGAACACATCCATGTGTCTTCCTCCGCTGGTGTTGCGTCTCCGGCTGCACATTTTACTTCAGTTAGACACCCGTCAGTGGGTGAAGATGGCACAGCCACACAGACAAACTCCTGGGAGGAGATTTCTGTGGTTATTTATATAAATATGTATCATGTGATATGTATATGTGAAAAACAGTTTATAAAGATCTATCATCTAAAGCCCTATTCGGACGGTGATTGTTTCTCATGTGTACGTCTGTAAAAATAAATGTGCAGCCACCTCAGTGATAAGCTCGTGCATTCGGATGGGGATTTATTCACTCGAGTTCTGTCGAATGATCGACTGCTGTAAAAATCTCATGCTTGGAGTAATACGAATAAAATTATTTTTAATTTAATAATAGGAGATTATTATTTATTTAATTATTTAAACCTTTTTATTTAAATTATTTATTTAAATTATTTAATTATATGTCATTTTAAAAATGTTGAAATGAGCGGAAATAAGTTAATATAATGCTGCAAATTTAACCTATATAACGTTAATTATCCACTATCAATCGCCAACACTAAATTAATTCAAAATCATTCTTGCATTTTGGTGATTTGCTAGTTATTTTTTGTTATTGGTGTTTTAATCCACTTGTCCGTCGGGTAAGTCAAATTCTCTGGTAACACTTTATAATAATGGTCATTAGTAAACATTAGTTAGTTTGTTAACTAACATGAACTAACCATGAGCAGTTCATTTGTTGCTGTATTTGTTCATTTTTGATAACGTTAGTTATTAAAAATACAGCTGTAAGTTCACAGTGCATTAACTAATGTTAACAAGATTTTAATAATGCATCTATAAATGTTGAAATTAACATTAACAAAGATAAATAAATGCTTTATAAGTGCAGTTCATTAATAGTTCTTGTTAACTAATGACCATTATTCGAAAGTGTTGCCAATTCTCTTTCACTTGCCCCTTCAAAAAATCCACAAATTCTGCAACATTTTTCAGTATACAGTAAATTTTATTTTATAAAACGTCATACAGTTTTTATGACTGGATTCCGTCTGTGAAAAATCGTCCGATTCTGATCCCGTGATGGCCGATCGGCGCATCCCTAATTATATAGTTTAGGGATCGGATTCATTTGAGTCGATCAGTTCGTTCAGTTCAAGCGAATGAGTCCTTGTGCTGCATGTCTTTGCATTGTACTGCTGTCTATCACTACACTTTGATTTTTTAAATGGATTTGTAGGTTTTATTATTAGATATATTAAAGGGTTACTTCAGCGATTAGCATATGGCTTTCTATCAGTAGAAACCCTGGAGTATATTCGAATGATCGTTCAGTTTTTAATTGTAGTGTCTGTTCTCTAAATGAACTGATTTTATGAAAATGAACGCGGTGGGAAAGTGATCCGTGATTCCGTAGCGGTGGCTTTGGGAGTGGCCTCCTAGGCCAGCGAAGCATTCTGGGAATTGTTTTGTTTCATCCCTATGAGACAAAAATACATTTTCTGTCTTTTCTCAGTCTAGAAGGCACCAAATTCAAAAATAATTTCACATTTCTACTACATTGATGACCCAGTTTAAATACAGATTCATCTTCCCAGCGCTGAAGTACCCCTTTAAAGGGGTCATATAATGGTACATGCACTTTTACAAGTTGATTATACAGCAATGTGTGTTGGTAGTGACTGTACACAACCATCCTATAATGATAAAAATCCATCAAGTGTTTTTTTTTTAAATCTCCTTATATGTTTTCACCTGTCTGAAATCCAGCCGTTCGATGTGTGACGTCACACAAGCCCCTCCCATGACTGTTGATTGACAGCAGTGTTTCAGCTCAGACCCGCCCTGAGCGAGCGCAAGCTGTCCGCCATTTTGGATCCGCTGGAGCAGAATGGCTTCTAAGCGATTGTGGTGTTCTGTTCTTGGGTGTAATAATGAACACAGCAGCCATTTTGATGTTGATATCTCTGATATATTGAATTGATACGGCTAAACTTGAACAGATGTGTCCTGAGAGACTCGCGTTGTCAAACTTTCTCTTGTTGTCTAAGCAACGCTCAAAGCCCCCACAGAACAGAGAGGGGCGGGGTGAGCAAAGCTCATTAGCATAAAAGACACATGCACAGAAACGGCTTGCTGAAAACAGAGCTGTTTTTCACCAGGTTATTTGAGTGATTTCTTACAATACTAAATAGAATTTTTAATTAAAGTATATTACAAAGTTTTAATTTAGACACTAAATAATCATATGAACTTGTACAAAAATGGCATTATATGACTTCTTTAAAGGGGGGGTGAAACACTCAGTTTCAGTCAGTGTCATGTCAATCTTGAGTACCTATAGAGTAGCATTGCATCCTGCATATCTCCGAAAAGTCTTTATTTTTTTAATAATTATATAAGAAAGATGCGCTGTTCCGAGTCTTTCCGAAAAAAGCCGAGCGGGTGGGGGCGTATCGTGTGAGCGGAGCTAAATAATGACGTGTGCCCGCCGCTGCTATTGTGTTGAGTCGAGTGCGTCGTAAAGCTGTGTCATCCCTAACAGCGGGAAAAAAACTTTATTCAAAATAAAAATATGGCTTTTAATCAGATACAGCCATACATCTATGATCCGGAATCAGACCCAGAGGCTGCAGTTGAACAGGAGCAGCAGCAAAAACGACTAGAGCAGGACATCTCTATGTGGTACAAGTTATACACTAATATAATATGCTTAGCGGCTTGTGTTATTTACATATTTATACTTGAATTATATCGTCGTATTTTTGTCTTTGAAGGTGTACATGTGGGAAGTGCAGTTGTGCATGTGTGTGTGTGTGTTTACGCGTGGTTTGTGTAGACAATTGTAACGTTAGTAAGCGGACTGGTTTTGCACAGCAGGCTAGTGTTTACATAGATAGACACGGAATAGTAGCGCATTTGAATGAAGAAGCGCGCTTATTTAGTTCAACATATTTCCCCACTCTTTGTGTATTGTTGTTTGGAGTGCTTTTACAATACACAAACATAAAGTTACACATATAGTGGCCAGCTAAACAAACGCACTACACATCGCATGCTCCATTGATCAATTAACTATACGTGATCATGTTTGGGCTACTTGATGAGCATAGGCAAAAACACAGACATCTGAAGCAGTCTCACTCACCGCCTGCGGTTCTAACGTTGGGACTGCTCCATCATTCAGCATTGGGCGATTGGGAAAATCCGGCGTCGAGCTGGGCCTTGTTTATGAAACAGTCGGCACCGAAATGCAGCGAACAGATATAAACATTCGCGCAACTCAGTTGCTGATCCGGAAAAGCAAATTCCATCCACTGTTGCCTTACCGCGGGGTTTTTTGGCAATCTGTACAGGACTGTCTTGGTCTGGCAACCAAAAACGCACTTTTTTGGTGACATTGTTAATTTCTTGAAGTCACATCACCTGTGCAGCGCAGCCTACGAGCCAGCGCTTTGATGGGCGTAGCCTGTTGCTTTCGCTCTCTCTCTCTCACGCTCTTCCGGTAGAATTGTCCGTACGGCCCATACAAGGAAATTCCGAAATTTTAACATCAAGTGGACCCATGATCGAAAAAAAATTGCCGAAACTTATGACTAACAGGAAGTAGTATTTTTGACAAAGAAATACTCCCATCAAACGTCCACCTAAACTTTTGAAACTTTTTCTATGTTTAGTATGGGATTCCAAGTCTTTAAAAGTGTAAAAAGATCAGTATGCATGAAACAGCATTTCACCGCCCCTTTAAGTGTAGTTGTGTTTTTATGTATTATCTGTTATCATAAAATAATTAACGTCAGTGTTTACATCAGATCAATAAGCGTCTGATCTGTGAGGGAAGGTCATGTGAGGATGTCCACTAATGTTGTCATCAAGCTCTGTTCCCAAATTTACGCTCCCATCATGTTCAAACATCCCCCAGTCTTCCCTCTCCAGACCTCCGCTTTTGTGGAAAAGAGCGCAGTCATGGCAACAATCTCTATGCCACAGACGATGCACATGGCCCTTTAATGGGCTGAGGCTCTGAGGTGGCGTGTGATCGTTCTGTATTCAGACACACACACACACACACACACACACACACACACACACACACACACACACACACACACACACACACAGTTTGGCCTCATTAGTGTTCTCTCGTCCTGTTCTCAGCCTTTCAAAGCCTCGTTCTCTTCCAAATTACATGTCACAGTGTGACAGCGGCTTGGACAGACCTCCTCTATGCCAACGTGAAACTGGCCACAAACTATATAGACTGCATTTTCTGGTGTTCATTTTCCCATCTTGCATTGGTCTGGCTAAGCAGAGAGTTATTAGGTTCAGGAAAAGGCTTGGGTTGTGGGTTACGATCAAAGACTCGCAGCTCACCTTTTTTTCCTGAGCGATTCTTTAATCTGCAGAGGAAAATCAATGGAGACTGAACATATAGGTCTACTAGTGGTCTCATTATGGGCTCCTTACACAACCAATGACGATTTATTCTGTCTCAGGTCCGTCCCTAATGATTAAACACCCGTGACCTTTGACCTCCTGATCAATAAGGCTGAGCTCGGCTCAGACCTCGTCCATGTAGGGATGGGCGATATGGCCAAAAATAGTTATCATGATAAATGTCAAATCTTTATTTCTTTCAAGTTTAACCCTCATCCTTCCCTCGGGTCATTTTGACCCGAAACAAAATGTAAAAATTGAGTGTTCATCCAAGTGGTCCAAGACCTCAGGACTTTTGTCGCACTTGAACCACAAATACACACAAAACTGACTAGATTTGAGGTTGAAATTTAAAAAGTAACAAATCCTTCCCTGGCGGGTCAATTTGACCCCCTTATGAATTAATGACATGCATCTGTACACATAGAAAAGCCTAGAAATGCTCAATATTCTAACTAAAAATGCTAAAACGAAAAATTATTTTTTGTATAATATCTACTTGTGTCTCTGAATGCATTCTGAAGAGAAATTAACTTTAGGACCCAGCAGCTCATCCGCTCCATATAGAGCTATAAGGCCATCTAGAGTCATGAAATATCATATTAATATTTAGATTTTTATAGAAGAGGTCGGCAGAGACACCCAATGTGATAATCTGAGCTTTATTAAAAGGGTTATACATGAAAATGTGAGTTATTTTAAATTTTAAGTTGAAAGAATGTGCTTAAATTACTATTTATTTATTCATTATTCTTGAAAAAAATCTAGTGATTTAAAGGTAAATAGCATAAAAAATAACAAAAAATGGCATACAAAAATTGAAAAATAAAATAAGCTTTCTCTGCAAAACAAATGAGGTATAATGTTATGCCTTTAGGTCATTTTGACCTGCGAGGGAAGGTTTTGTTACAAAGAGTGAGGGAAGGATGAGGGATTAAGGTTAGCCTGGATGCCAGCCGAATTAAGCCCCGCCCACAACATTTTTAGGTCTGGCAATTCGGTCTGGCATTGCTCCATAGAGGAGTAATTATCCCCGAACAGAAACTGTTCGGACCAATGAAATCATCAGGGTGGGCTTTAGACCATGACGGACAGAGGATCCACAGTAACGTAATCATGCACGTCATCAAAGGCGCTTGGATTATATTTATTTGAATCCTAAACGGCTTGTTTGTATATGCATTCACCTTCCTAATTTCTCTCAAAGATGATGATCATGTTGGGTAAGTACTCTGTGTATCAATAAATTATTTTATTTTTTTACAACACCGGCAAAGATCGTTTATTCCAGCGCGTGTGCAGACAGGGTTGCCAAGTTTTTACAACAAAACTCGTTAACTACTAGCCCTAAACAATGGCTTCTCATGGGGTTCTCTGTGGGAAAAATGGTGTTTGGGGGGTAAAATGTGTGTTATTTTGGCAACATTGCCTGCTAAAATTCGCACTCATGAGTCTATATATCACATAATAGTCGCTTCAACCCTTGGACATACATAACCGCGGAAAGAAACGCGGACTTGGCAACACATTGCATTTGAGCTCTGTCTGTTGACATTTGACAATGCGTCGCTTCGTTGCTCTGATTGGTTTGCTCCATTGGGATGCGATTATGAGGCGTGTTTCAACCGAACCAGGAAACCAGGAAAGACATCAATTGGATAGACCTTTGTAGGTCTATCCAATTGATGTCTTTCCTGGTTCGGTTGAAACACGCCTCATAATCGCATCCCAATGGAGCGGTTTCAGACTCATATTCTGACTAGAATTGAGTATGACCACGTCAGGCTAGATTAAGGTAGGAACCAGGCCAGGTAAATGTGGTTTTATCATCAGAACATGAAAAACATTTGCCAAACGTGAACATTTTTACAAATTGATATAACTTGATTTTTCTCTTAGAAATGCACATTTGAAAGTAGCATGACTTGAGATGCTGATGTAAATGTGTGTTCATTAACAAAAATTAACTACATTTGTTTGTTTTTCCATAGTCTTTGGATCATGTTAACCACAGGTAAAACCACACATACTCCTAACCCTAACCCATCTCCTCACAACATCCTAAAGACATTTATATGTATACATATGCACAAAAATGGCTATTGTTTAATAACAAAATATACTGATATTATTTCCCAGAACTTGTTTAATACATGTTTGTGTTAATGATATATATATAAAAAGTATTTATGAATTGCCACGATCCCATGTTGTCAGTTAGTGTTACTACCGTGAATTATGGTAAATGGTTTCGACTGAAGAACCTGTAACTGTGTCGCTGTGGCTCAATGTCTCCTGTTTGCTGCTTCATCTGAATAATTTGATTTGTGGTTTGTATGTGAGAACTCAAACGCTTCTCTGGATGACAAATGCCACTTTTGAAAGTGTTACAAAAATTCTGGTCTCATCAGTGTGTTTTTTACACCAAATGTCTCTGGTAAAATAAACAAAAAAATGGTTAAGAGTGTAAGTGCTGTACCCTCTGGCAAAACTGCATTCAATCCAAACCCTTTACTAAAGCAGAGAGAGAGAGAGAGAGAGAGAGAGAGAGAGAGAGAGAGAGAGAGAGAGAGAGGGGAAGAAAAATGGCCCCAATTTGCTGAAGGACTCTCCCTCTGGCAGGTGATAACACTAATGAGATGTCCAACCACTCTCCAAATCCCATATACAACAGTGACATTTAACCATCTGCGACGTCTCTTCCACTCAAGAGTCCAACGCAGCTAAATACCACCTCCTGACATCCAACGGAGCCACCGCAGAATCCTGCCACTTCATTAAAGTCGGATGAGCGTCCCTTACTGGCCCTGTGCTGTCCATATACATAAGGGCCAAATCTGTCATCCAAACCTACAATCTTCACAATACAGTGGCCCTGGAAAGTGTGATCCAACTGAAGTCTCTTTCAATGAAAGTCTGTTCACGGCTCATTTGCAACCCCTCGTAACCAAGTCCTTTCTATTTAAAAATGGGAAATCCTGAAATCTCAAATATTGCTTGCCACACTCACATTTAAATAATATTTTTAATCAGTAACAACATCTGTACATACATGTTGTTTCTGCAGCTGCAGTGATGCGATGACATTATTAATCCGCGATTAGTTTATTCAGAAGGCGGGACTTACATTATATTCCCAAAAGTATTAGTTTTATGTCTTTATGGACCTTGCTTTGTACACTGGAGCGCAGTCATGCTGGGACAGGAAGGGGCCGTCCCCAAACTGATCCCACAAAGTTGAGAGCATGAAATTGTCAAAAATATATTGGTGAAGCATTAAGAGTTCCTTTCACTGGAACTAAGGGGCCAACCCCTGAAAAACAACCCCACACCATAACCCCCCCCCCCACCCCCCACCCCCCACCCCCCCCCACCGAACTTTACACTTAGCACACTGCAGTCAGGCGAGTCCTGTTCTCCTGGCAACCGCCAAACCCAGACTCGTCCATGGGATTGTCAGACTGAAGCGTGATTGGTCGCTCAGAGAACACGTCTCACTGCTCTAGAGTCCAGTGGCGGCTGCTTTACTCCACTGCATCCCATGCTTTGCATTGCTCTTGGTGATGTAAGGCTTGGATGAGCTGCTCGGCCATGGAAACCCATTCCATGAAGCTCTCTATGCTGTTCTTGAGCTCATCTGAAGGCCACAGAAGTTTGGAGGTCTGGAGCTGTTGAAAGTTGGTGACTTCTGCACACTGTGACCCTCAGCATGCGCTGACCCCGCTCTGGGATTTAACACTTTGTGGCTGAGTTGCCATTGTCCCCAATCGCTTCCACTTTGTTATAATCCCACTAACAGTTGAGCGTGGAATATTTAGTAGTGAGGAAATGTCAGGAATGGACTTATTGCACAGGTGGCAACCTATCACGACCCCACGCTTGAGTTCACTGAGCTCCTGAGAGCGACCCGTTCTTTCACTAATGTGTGTAGAAGCGTCTGCAGGCCTAGAGCTGGAGTTATACACCTGTGGCCATGAAGAGACTGAACACCTGAACTCAGAGATTTAGAGGAGCGGCCCAATACTTTTGGTAATATAGTGTATTTCACCATATTGCACTCTCACATTCATAGTATCTAAAGTCTTTGATCAAACTTAACATCATTTTTTTGGGTCAAATACTTTTTGGGGTCACTGTATGTTTTTGACTGCTTGTCAAATTTACACCAAGCATGCTTAGTGCCATTAAACTCGTAAACAATCCTATGTAAGCAAACATCTGAAAGTGAACAGATTCTTGAATGTAATGTCCTAAACCAGCTTTATCTGTGGGCTTGGCATTGAACATCAAGTACTGTATGATATGTTATGTTTCTCTGTGACCAGAAATGTTAGCGTTGATAAGAATGCTATCTTCATGCACACACAAGTGACGTATTGTGAAGCTATTGTGAAAACATCCGCAAAGCGCTTGTACGCTCATAAGATTGTCCACCTCAGTGCGTTGGGAATAAAGCTGACTTTCATGGAAAGGTGGATGTTCGTGTCTCTTGGGATCTTGCAGAGAAGCCAAGCCTCACATTGGACCGGAAAGGTGAATTTTGAATTGGATTTGTTCTTTGTTCCTTGTCTTAATGCTGAGCTGGCAGAAATCCCGTCCTATATTGCTAAACGGATAGCGGGACTCTTTTGTGTTGAGCTTTAAGGGTTATGCTAGCAGTGAGTGAAGCTGATTCTCACAGGTTTTTTAAGTGTTAGAGAAAAAAACTTTAAATCCCAAAGAAAAAAACACGTTTTAAGGATAAATAACGAGCAGGCCAATATCGTGACGATTATTGAAATCAATCGAGAGAAGCAGATAGTGTTATTAAAATACGATTAATTGTGCAGACCTAAGACGAAGCATGGCACCTTTATTTGGTTGTCTTGTCAATATTTTTGATAAAAGGGAAGCTGAATTTGAGTTGTTATTGTTCACGTGCTGTTCGTTTTATCATGATTATACCACATATCTCATGACGGCTCTTTTAGGGGCATGTCTATCGATCCAAAGACTCTTCTGAATGTTTTTCAGAACTTTTGTAACAAACTCTCAATTCATCCCAAAATAACACATTGCTACTAAAACGTTCTTGTATTTTTTTTGAAGGCAAAATCACTAAAGACAAATTGATTGTGAGTAAATGTTGTTGTAATGTCCTAGATTTGCACCGCCCGCTCTAAGCGGTGCTCGAACTCGAGTCTGACGCTCTAACAATGAAGCTAAACGCTGCAGCTTTTGGCATAAGCCACTAGACTAGAGCGTCTCTTGACATGAGGGGCGTTTACCTGCACAGCTCTCCCGAGCTCGCCTCCATTACACTAGCCTGCCGTGGTCATCCTCAGCTCTAGTCAGAATATGAGTCTGATGCTCCATTGGGCTGTGATTATGGGGTGTGTTTCAAACCAACCAGGAAAGCCCTCGATTGGACAGACCTACAACCAATCAGAGCAGCGGAGCGACGCATAACGTTACTCGTCAAAAGTCAACAGAGCTCAACTGCCCTGTGTCGCCAAGTCTGTCGGTTTTCCCGCCAGTTGTTTTCCATGTCCGCGGGTTGAAGCGACCTCAATTATGGGATGTATAGACCCAGGAATGACAATTTTAGCTGCAACCTTGCCAAAATAACGTCATTTTTTTCCATAGTGACAGATATATTTCAGAACATGCCGCTGTTAAATCTATAGGTCAGATATTATCGCTGGTTAGTTGCTGACCACTGCTGTAGACAGACTGTTGTTGTAAATGTGTTTTTATTAGAGTATTGACTTTACTTTAGACATCACTATATCCAACTATGCCATAATCTGGTTAGATGTTTGACTTTAATTCATTAAACACATAACCGTGGCTCTCAGTCTTTGAATGGACTCTGTAAGTCTCAGTCCTGCTTTATCTCCCTTTGACTGGTGGGCGAGTAATGGAATTACATCATATTGGCTCGCCATATTCCAGCGGTTTTCCTCAGGCCTCGGCCTTTGTTTCTGCAGGAATCTGATTGAGTTTAATGTTTATATGAGTTTCCCTGATCTTTCACCGCTAAATGTGTTTGGAAAGTTTCTTGAACCGCTGCCAGAGTTTCAGCTGGAAACGAGACATACACAATCTGTGATCTCGCGGCTCTTCTGTCCTAACTGTGTTTGGTTCTTGATGTCATCTCAGATCGCCGCTTCATCCGCTCCTTAAGTGCTTCTGGTTTGTTTATCACAACATAACTATTTCAGATATTTATCTTACGACTAAACATGGTCACAGAGCAAGCAGACGGACATTACAAATTAGTATTTCTTTCATTTAAACATCTGATTTGCCTGTTCATTTTTGCAAGGACAAAGCAGTAGCTTTCAAAACTAGTTACTACCAAAACTCTGAGTCTCTCTCTCTCTCTCTCTCTCTCTCTCTCTCTCTCTCTCTCTCGCTCGCTCTCTCTCGTTACACCATTAAGGCTGGTTAGTTTGCACGATAAGTTGTTTTCCGCCCATAGAGGAAGCTGCTGTTGACGCTGGAGAATAAACACACACACACACATGTTAGGTTTTTGTGAATTGTGGGGACTTTCCATAGGCGTAATGGATTTTAAGCTGTACAAACTGTTCATTCTATCCCCTACACTGCCCCTGCCTGTAATCCTACCCAACACACACACACACACACACACACACACACACACACATGTTTGTTTTTGTGAATTGTGGGGACATTCCATAGGCGTAATGTGTTTTATACTGTACAAACCGTATTTTTTATCCCCTTACACTGCCCCTAAACCTACCCAACACACACACACACACACACTGCCCCTAAACCTACCCATCACACACACACACACACACACACACACACACACACACACACACACACACACACACACACACACACACACACACACTGCCCCTAAACCTACCCATCACAGGAAACATTCTGCATTTTTACTTTTTCAAAAAAACTCCTCCTGTGTGATTTATAAGCATTTTGAAAAGTGGGGACATGGGGTAATGTCCTGATATGTCACCATTTTCTGTAATACCTGTGTCATACACATGTTATTATACACATTTTTGTCCTGATATGTCACAAAAACAAGCACACACACACACACACACACACACACATGTTGGTCTATGTGGTTTACAGGGACTCTCCATAGGCCTAATGGTTTTTATACTGTACAAACCGTATTTTCTATCCCCTTACACTGCCCCTAACCCTACCCATCACACACACACACACACACTGCCCCTGCCCCTAAACCTACCCATCACAGGAAACATTCTGCATTTTTTACTTTCTCAAAAAAACATCATTTAGTATGTTTTTAAGGCCATTTGAATTATGAGGACATTTGATATGTTCTACATTTTCAAAAAAACAAGATTTTGTATGTTTATAAATCCATTTAAATTGTGGGGACCGCTGGCCGGTGATCTCAGGTTTATATTACATTGTGGGGAAATTTGGTCCCCACAATGTAATATAAACAAGTACACACACACACACACACACACACACACACACACACACACTCCTCAGGCCACCTGTGTGGTCTCTTACAGAGACCTTCCTGTCCTCTGGGACTCATCAAACACAGTGAGATCATTAGGGCAGAGCGCTGACCATATTTATAATGTGCTTTCATAGTGAGTACCTTTTAAACAAATGCCTGCGATGCTCAAGAGCAGATCCTACAAACCCCCCATCAACCTCGAATGTTTGTAAACTGTACATGTTAATACATACAGACAATTACATTATGCTTTCCTGAGGTCAAAGTTTTATTCAAGTGGCACTTTTTAAAGAAACTGGAATAGATGTTAATGAAGTGGACAGAGGAAGGAAAAAATGATAATATTCCGATAATATGGATATCTGCACATTATAGGAAAGGAATATATTACTTGAAATATATTATAATATATTGTAAATACATGAATAACATATGAATGGTATTATACAATATATTATATATTCATGTAATATATTGCAATATATTGGAAAATATAAATATTAAATCCCATTATATGTGAATATATTGCCTTATGTGTCACATGATATTTTCCATTATACTGCAATATATTTTTGTTTCGTAAGGGTAAAGTTTGTTGCATATATTATAGTGAGCCTAAATGTAATAGTATATGCAATTACATTACATGGCCTCACTTCGTGGTCGGTTTGTTTAATTCAGGAAATACAGTA
Organism: Pseudorasbora parva; assembly: GCF_024679245.1. Taxonomy (NCBI): domain Eukaryota; kingdom Metazoa; phylum Chordata; class Actinopteri; order Cypriniformes; family Gobionidae; genus Pseudorasbora; species Pseudorasbora parva. Next base: position 1,606,371 of record NC_090195.1, read on the forward strand.
TTTTGTATTTGCAATCCAACTTTTTTTTCTTTTGGCAATTTTTAATAACAAGTCAAGTAAGAGACGTTCAGAATCACGCTTGATATTGTTTGATAAGTTTTGGGATGTTTGGTAATACTTTACTTTAATAATAACTATTTAAATTTAATAAAGTAGAATAATATTATGTTGTATTAACATAACCAGTAAATTATAATTCATAAATTATATTATATGTAAAGTAAATATATTAATTTATACATTAACTTTTATAATGACTATTTCAATTATGCATGTTTAATATGAAATAGTTAAATTATTTTGATTATCATAATTGGGATATTTAGGTTAGGGTCAGAGTCTCAGAGTTGATGTGTGTGAAGCAGGAGAAATGGGCAAGCGTAAGGATTTGAGCGAGTTTGGCCAGATTGTGACGGCTAGACGACTGGGTCAGAGCATCTCCAAAACTGCAGCTCTTGTGGGCTGTTCCCGGTCTGCAGTGGTCAGTATCTATCAAAAGTGCTCCAAGGAAGGACCAGTGGAGAACCGGCCACAGGGTCATGGGCGGCCAAGGCTCATTGATGCACGTGGTGAGCGAAGGCTGGCCCGTGGGGTCTGATCGAGCATCTGTGGGATGAGCTGAACAAACAAGTCCCATCCATGGAGGCCCCACCTTGCAACTTACAGGACTCAAAGGATCTGCTGCTAACATCTTGGTGCCAGAGACCACAGCACACCTTCAGGGGTCTAGTGGAGTCGATGGGTCAGCAAAAGGGGGACCAACACAATATTAGGAAGGTGGTTATAATTATTAAATTAAATATATGTTATGCCTAACCGGTGACCACAGCCATTGACCTCCCCTCAGTCTTCATAGAGATGTTATCGTTGTCATATTTCTCTCCTGCACTGATATGTGTGTACGAGAGTGTGTTAAGCTGAAAGTTAGTTAGTTATTCAGTAAACTCCATCGGTGATGACATGACTAGCCATGCTGACCCTTTGCCGGTGCCAAAGGTTGTTTAAGCAATGCAGGCGTTGCGAGGCGAAAGGAAGTACATAAGCTTTTCCCTTCAGAGCCTTTATCAGCTCCTCCAGGGACGCCCATCCATTCAGGACGAGTCGCGGTGATTTAATTGCACTTTCTGGATGACTGACTCTCACCTTCAAACAGTCTCACCAGCTCAGCACATCCAGAAGCTCTCCACAATCACACGCCACTGAAAGGACACCAGTGTAAAGCTGAGAATAGGTTTGCCTCTGACAGAAATCTCATTATTTACCCTCATGAAAAAGCTGATTGGAGCACTGAGGGGTTTGAGAGAAATATTGCCCTCCTTTAGGAGCAAAGCGTCCCGTCCAGAGCAAGGAGGTTCAGAGATTTGATTCTTTCACATTAGTGTTGTTATTGTTAAACTATTAAGAAAAGTTTATGCTTATTGAAATAAAGCTGATATAATTAATATAATAAAATATAAAGCTGAATAGAAATATTTAAAACAAGCAACTAATACAATGACAAGCAAAACTATTAAAACTTTAACTAAACATGGAACTTGTTTATATCCCACAATTCTGACTTTATATCCCACAATTCTGACTTTATATCCCACAATTCCGACTTTATATCCCACAATTCCGACTTTATATCCCACAATTCCGACTTTATATCCCACATTTCGACTTTACATCCCACAATTCCGACTTTATATCCCACAATTCTGACTTTATATCCCACAATTCTGACTTTATATCCCACAATTCTGACTTTATATCCCACAATTCTGACTTATTATATCGCACAATTCTGACTTTATAATCCCACAATTCCGACTTTATATCCCACAATTCCGACTTTATAATCCCACAATTCTGACTTTATATCCCACAATTCCGACTTTATATCCCACAATTCTGACTTTATAATCCCACAATTCCGACTTTATATCCCACAATTCCGACTTTATATCCCACAATTCTGACTTTATATCCCACAATTCTGACTTTATATCCCACAATTCCGACTTTATATCCCACAATTCCGACTTTATATCCCACAATTCTGACTTTATATCCCACAATTCCGACTTTATATCCCACAATTCCGACTTTATATCCCACAATTCCGACTTTATATCCCACATTTCGACTTTACATCCCACAATTCCGACTTTATATCCCACAATTCTGACTTTATATCCCACAATTCTGACTTTATATCCCACAATTCTGACTTATTATATCGCACAATTCTGACTTTATAATCCCACAATTCCGACTTTATAATCCCACAATTCTGACTTTATATCCCACAATTCCGACTTTATATCCCACAATTCTGACTTTATAATCCCACAATTCCGACTTTATATCCCACAATTCCGACTTTATATCCCACAATTCTGACTTTATATCCCACAATTCTGACTTTATATCCCACAATTCCGACTTTATAATCCCACAATTCCGACTTTATATCCCACAATTCCGACTTTATAATCCCACAATTCTGACTTTATAATCCCACAATTCCGACTTTATATCCCACAATTCCGACTTTATAATCCCACAATTCTGACTTTATATCCCACAATTCTGACTTTATATCCCACAATTCTGACTTTATATCCCACAATTCCGACTTTATAATCCCACAATTCTGACTTTATATCCCACAATTCCGACTTTATATCCCACATTTCGACTTTATACCTCACAATTCTGACTTTATATCCCACAATTCTGACTTTATAATCCCACAATTCCGACTTTATATCCCACAATTCCGACTTTATAATCCCACAATTCTGACTTTATATCCCACAATTCTGACTTTATATCCCACAATTCCGACTTTATAATCCCACAATTCCGACTTTATATCCCACAATTCTTACTTTATAATCCCACAATTCCGACTTTACATCCCACAATTCTGACTTTATATCCCACAATTCTGACTTTATATCCCACAATTCCGACTTTATATCCCACAATTCTGACTTTATAATCCCACAATTCCGACTTTACATCCCACAATTCTGACTTTATAATCCCACAATTCCGACTTTATATCCCACAATTCTGACTTTATATCCCACAATTCTGACTTTATAATCCCACAATTCCGACTTTACATCCCACAATTCTGACTTTATAATCCCACAATTCCGACTTTATATCCCACAATTCCGACTTTATAATCCCACAATTCTGACTTTATATCCCACAATTCTGACTTTATATCCCACAATTCTGACTTTATATCCCACAATTCCGACTTTATAATCCCACAATTCCGACTTTATATCCCACAATTCTTACTTTATAATCCTACAATTCCGACTTTACATCCCACAATTCTGACTTTATATCCCACAATTCTGACTTTATATCCCACAATTCCGACTTTATATCCCACAATTCTGACTTTATATCCCACAATTCCGACTTTATATCCCACAATTCTGACTTTATATTTGTTATTCTGTGGGGAAATGAGCTTACATATGAAGTAAAATACAGTTCGTTTAGTTGTGTTTTCTTTTATAGGCTTTGTGTCAGGTTTTCTGCACCCAGTCCTTCTGTCATTAGACTTTATTCAGATGGCAAACCCTGGTGAAATGCAGATCATTTTGCCGTGGCGCTGTGGATTCAGGAGCGTTGCTCTATTGTGCTCCGCTCTGTTGTGTGTTTAAGCACCAGAGGGAAGACGGGTTTGTTGCATTGCAAATTAAATTGCAGGAAAGTCAGACAAACTGAAAGCAGCACAAAGAGCGGCCCTTTCACTCCCTCACAGCGGAAGATCTGCATCAGCACAGCGGCACAACAACACAATCTGTGGAGAAACTGCGGTTCGCCACACACTGCAAAAATGAACCTCTTAATTAGTATTTTTGTCTTGTTTCTAGTCTAAATATCTAAACATTCTTACATTAAGAAACATTTACTAGACAATTACAAATTATTGTCTTGCTTTGGGAAAAAATAACTCCCAATTTTTTTTAACTTAAAATAAGATAAATAATCTGCCAATGGGTGAGAAAAATAATCTTGTTTTCTGTTTGAATTAAGATTATTTTTCTCACCCCATTGGCAGATTATTGATCTTATTTTAAGCAAAAACTCTCTTCATTTCGAGTTATTTTCCCCAAAACAAGACAATTACTTTTGCTTGTCTAGTAAATGTTTCTTGTTTTTAGAATTTTTAGATGTTTGGACTAGAAACAAGACAAAAATACTGAGTAAGAAAAGCATTTTTTTGCAGTGCAGGATGAGCAGGAGAGGAGTGTGAAGGTCACGCTGGAAGGATGTTTTGGGAACACCAGGCAGTTTATGATGTGAAATCTGAAGTTTTATTGTGGGAACTAGAGCTCTTATTTATACACCTCACTCTTTAAATCAGCATGGGAACATAATTCAACCCGTTTACTTTGATATATTTATTATAAAGAAATGTGTCTTCATACTTTTTAAGCTATTTGTTATAGTTCACAATACATCCACAAAGTTTGGGGTCGGTAAGATTCTTTAATGCCATTGAAAGAGTCTCGTCTGCTAACCAAAGCTGCATTTATTTGATCAAAAATACAGTAAAAATGTGACATGATTATAATGTAAATCATCGGTTCTCCATGTGAATATAAAGTGTAATTTATTCCTGTGATTAAAGCTGAATTTATCATCATTACTCCAGTCTTCAGAGTCACATGATCCTTCACTAATCACTCTCAGATGAGGATTTGAGAAACATTTATGTTAAAACTGTCAAACTGATACATTTACATTTCTCAATTTACATTAATTAATAGAAAGTTCAAAAAATTTGAATCTTTTGTAACATTATAAATGTCACGTTTGATCAATTTAATGCATCCTTGCTGAATAAAAATATTAATTTCATCATCATCATAAAAAAAAAAAAATCCTACATGCACCAAACCAGTGTTTCCACACATGCATACATCACAACCCAATTAATGTTTAATGGATGAACTCACTTATATATTCATAATACGTGTATTGTATTCATTATGAAAGTAATAGCAATGTCATGTTGACTTTCGGCCGATCTGTAATTGCATCCACAGTCGTACTTCATCGTTATCAAGTTGATTCATTCATTCCTTGGCAACTCGATCCATGTCTGATCAAATCTGAAGCCGTTTCAATTAGCTCAGACGCCAGGGCCGGGACGAGATATATGACGAATATAAAGTTTTTAATAGTTTGTTATTCCAAAGATTGCTTTATCCTCTCGCCAAATGCAAACATCGTTGTGATATGTTTGTCTGGTGTCCTCTGAAGGGCAATAAAAGTATCATAATGATCCTTATTTAGGAAAAAGCCGGTCGTTATCTGAGCAGAAACTGCAGGACTTTCTTCCCAAAGCTCTTTCTAATCTAATAGAAGGGATTCGATTGGACGGAGAAATTGTGGCGTGAGTGTAATTGAGCGGCTCTTTTAAAGTACTCGTAGTTTATGAGGACAGCCATGACTTTCTCCATCGTAATGTTGATGCAGTCGCTCAATCCTGAAGTTGTTCATTCTCCCGTCGGCAGTATATTGATTTTTACTCTTCATTATGCAGATAATGATTGAATATTTAATGCACATCATGTTCTCGCCCTCCTGCACTGCAGTGATCATTTTGACAGCAAATTTAGTTTTTTGTCTTTTGACTTAAATGCCTTTTATTTCACTTATTTTAGTCACCTGAATTGTTGTTAGTTTTAGTAGACTGAAATCTGAGTTTAGTTAAATTGTAATGCATTAATTGAGCATTTAAGTATTACATAAGCGACTGTTGAATACATGACAAAACTGACATTTTAAATAATTATGTTTTTGACATTAAAAACACATTAAAAAACTTAATTCACTTAGTTTTTTAATCTATATAGTTTTTAGAATGTTGTATTTCTGTTTTAGTTAATATTTCAGGTTAAGCTATTAAACTAAAAGTTAACATTTGACTTCATAATTTGCAATTGTTTGCATCCCACAATTCTGACTTTATATCTCACAATTCTGACTTTATATCCCACGATTCCCACTTTACATCCCACAATTCCGACTTTACATCCCACAATTCTGACTTTATATCCCACAATTCTGACTTTACATCCCACAATTCTGACTTTATATCCCACAATTCCGACTTTACATCCTACAATTCCGACTTTACATCTCACAATTCTGACTTTATATCCCACAATTCTGACTTTATATCCCACAATTCCGACTTTACATCCCACAATTCTGACTTTACATCCCACAATTCCGACTTTACATCCCACAATTCTGACTTTATATCCCACAATTCCGACTTTATATCCCACAATTCTGACTTTACATCCTACAATTCCGACTTTACATCTCACAATTCTGACTTTATATCCCACAATTCCGACTTTATATCCCACAATTCCGACTTTACATCCCACAATTCTGACTTTACATCCCACAATTCCGACTTTACATCCCACAATTCTGACTTTATATCCCACAATTCCGACTTTATATCCCACAATTCTGACTTTACATCCTACAATTCCGACTTTACATCCCACAATTCTGACTTTATATCCCACAATTCCGACTTTACATCCCACAATTCCGACTTTATATCCCACAATTCTGACTTTATATCCCACAATTCTGACTTTACATCTCACAATTCTGACTTTATATCCCACAATTCCGACTTTACATCCCACAATTCCGACTTTACATCCCACAATTCTGACTTTATATCCCACAATTCTGACTTTATATCCCACAATTCTGACTTTACATCCCACAATTCCGACTTTACATCCCACAATTCCGACTTTACATCCCACAATTCCGACTTTATATCCCACATTTCGACTTTATATCCCACAATTCTGACTTTATATCCCACATTTCGACTTTATATCCCACAATTCTGACTTTATATCCCACAATTCTGACGTTATATCCCACATTTCTACTTTATATCCCACAATTCTGACTTTATATCCCACAATTCCGACTTTACATCCCACAATTCCGACTTTATATCCCACAATTCCGACTTTACATCCCACAATTCCGACTTTACATCCCACATTTCGACTTTATATCCCACAATTCTGACTTTATATCCCACAATTCCGACTTTACATCCCACAATTCCGACTTTACATCCCACATTTCTACTTTATATCCCACAATTCTGACTTTATATCCCACAATTCTGACTTTATATCCCACAATTCTGACGTTATATCCCACATTTCTACTTTATATCCCACATTTCGACTTTATATCCCACAATTCTGACTTTACATCTCACAATTCTGACTTTATATCCCACAATTCCGACTTTACATCCCACAATTCCGACTTTATATCCCACATTTCGACTTTATATCCCACAATTCTGACTTTATATCCCACATTTCGACTTTATATCCCACAATTCTGACTTTATATCCCACAATTCTGACGTTATATCCCACATTTCTACTTTATATCCCACAATTCTGACGTTATATCCCACATTTCTACTTTATATCCCACAATTCTGACTTTATATCCCACATTTCGACTTTATATCCCACAATTCTGACTTTATATCCCACATTTCGACTTTATATCCCACAATTCTGACTTTATATCCCACAATTCTGACGTTATATCCCACAATTCTGACTTTATATCCCAAATTTCGACTTTATTTCCCACAATAGTTTATATTCCACAATTCCGACCCTTTAAAATGAGTGTTGTTGGTATAAATTAATGTATTTAGGTTGACTCAGTGATGATGAATAACATGTTTGACTTAAATTAAACCGGTTGCCATTGTGGCTCCAGTGTGTGTGAGGTGTTTATCATTCGAATCACTCGTTTCGATGTATTTCGGATGTAATTGCAACAGGCTGGAGGTTACAGCCTCTGTTCCCGACCAGCCGTAGAGCAAACAGTCATTATCATGTGTTATTGTTAATCAGCAGGAGCTCGACTGAGGCTCACGACAGCCCTAAAGCAGACGCTTCTAATAAAGAGGACAAATCGGCCCTCGTGTTCAAATTACTCGTGCTGAACTGCTAGGACATTGCTATGGTGTTGCTAGGCAGATTTCAGTCTCATTTTTACGAGGGTTGGGTAACGTTCACATTTTAACCGGCAATTCTGTAAATCTGAAATTCTGTGCACATGGGATGTTTACATCAAAAACTGTAAAGAAGCTTTAAGTCATTTATAGAAGTGTTATTGACATTATCCCCTGGTCTGTGATGTTTGTTCACTGTAGTATTTACCCGTAAATAGTAGCTACCATCTATTTAACTAATTAAATTAATAAAAACAACCATTTTAATATAAAAATTGTATTTCTATGAAAATATTTCCCACAAATTGTGTTGCGTATTTTCTGATAATCTACAGCCACTACAGCTATATTTTTTTACAGTCTATGCTCGCACAGCTCCGGGTTTCCACATATGATTTTGTCCTCATTGTTGTCACTATTAGAGCAAGCTCC
>NC_090195.1:1619864-1664599 GCF_024679245.1 Pseudorasbora parva
GCAATTACAGATGAAACGCACGGGATGAGCTGATAACCTCACAAACACTTGGCAGAAAGTTAATGCTGTCAGTCACGTATAGGCTACGTCACTGATCAACAGCTGTCTGTCAGTCAGAAAATAAAGCTTCAGAGTCGAGCTTAACGTTATGGATTTCGATGACGGATTGGAGCCGGTCAGGAAGGCATCTTAAGAAAATCATCAAAGGGAGAAGACCAAACGGGCAAGGCATTCAGGGGAGCGAAAACATCCAAAGATTTATTTTGGTCATCTTGCGACTGCGAGTAACGTTGGTCTGTGTCATGCGCGCGCACGCACACACACGCACACAGACACACACACACACACACGCTTTTCTTAATGGTATTACAGTAGAATAATATAGCCTATGGTGGATATATAGCGTTTTGCAAAAAAAAAAAAAAAAATGATGTATGTTCTGGCCAAAACTTACTCGGAATCTTATTATTATTAATCAATCTTTGTATATACTATTCCATATATTTATGATGTATTGTTTTTTTTTAACCAATTTAAGATGTTTGACAATGTTAAGATAAATATGCTGCAATTTGGCATGGTTTTTGACTTATTTATGAACTATTTATGGACATAAAATTAAACTAAAAATATCCTGGATTTGAAGAATATTGTGTCCCTTGGCCTGCACTGAGCTCAAGTAATAGTTTAATGTACAAAAATTGTGAATGAACTTGACTGTTGATGTCTTAAATAATAATGTCAAATAACCAACATTTCTCAAAATGGATACATCTCGTTTTGCAACGAAACTCTTCAAATATATATATAAATAAAGTGGCTAAAAGTCACTGTTACTGTTTGTAATGTTTTTGAAAAAAGTTTCTTCTGCTCATCAAGCCTGCATTTATTTGATCAAAAATACAGAAAAAAATGTAATATGTGATATTTATTTTACATATATTTTGTGTAAAATGTAAATACCTAGTGAAATAGTTAATTAATGTAATATTTTATTATATATTATGTCTCTGACAAGTTTATTGATTTAAATTGTGTATAATTATATATAATTTTATTTTTCAATAATATATTTTTTATTTAATTATTTAAATGTGTGTGTGTGTGTGTGTGTGTGTGTGTGTGTGTGTGTGTGTGTGTGTTAAAATTAAAATACCTAGTAAAAGATAATCTATATAATATTTTATTGTGTTTAACTATAATACATATTTTTAGTGTGTAATATTTTTATTTCATATATAATATATTCATATTAATATTGAATTATTATTAACCACATGACACCTTGCATATTTTGATTTAATCCAGTTCGGTATGAATTTATTATCAAAACTTTTGGTAGTCTGGAAAAGCAGCTTTAGTTTACTTGTCGTATGGGAAATGGAAAGTAATGTTCTGGTTATGTTGTATAATATGAATCTCATATAGCATATTCGCAGAAGTATGTGACAGAAATGTGAGTTTTAATGTGCTTTGGCTGTAGTCTTGTGCCATTGGTCTGAGTCTCCTGTGAGCGTTCCTCTCTCCGGCCCGTATAGCGTGACTCTGGATAAACGGTGCAGAGAAAGCTCGGCTCCCCCGGCGCTTCAGCTGCTGTCATTGGCCGAGTTAATAAGGAGCATCCAGCCGGAGCTCAGGACTAATTGGAGCTGAGCTTCGGCTTGAGACGCGGCCGCTCGTCAGAGCCGGTGTGTTACTTTACCACGGGTCGTTTCGGTGACAGCGCCTCACGAGCAGAGCACGGCTCTCATGGGCCGTTTACAAGAACGAGGAGCGTTCACAAAGTGCGGTGAGATGTTGAGGATGTAGCCTAAAGGGTTAGTTCATCCAAAAATGAAATGTCTGTCATTAACTCCTCTCCCTAATGTCGCTCCACACCCGTAAGACCTCCGCTCATCTTCACACACAGTTTAAGATATTTTATATTTAGTCTGAGAGCGTATGCAAGTGTATGCACACTATACTGTCCATGTCCAGAAAGGGAATAAAAACATCATCACAGTAGTCCATATGAGACATCAGTGGGTTAATTAGAGTCTCTTGAAGCATCCAAAATACATTTGGGTCCAAAAATAACAAAAACTACGACTTTATTCAGCATTGGCTTCTCTTCCGGGTTTATTTTCAATCCTCAAATAAAGATTCGAACGGTTATGAATCAGCGTATCGATTATGCAGTTTTGCAGATTTATTAAAAAAGAAAAATGAGTATTCAGACCCTTTGCTGTGTGTAACGAATCTTGGATGGGAAAGAAGGAGGCGGGAACCGGCGAACGTTCAGCAACTTTTATTCAAAATAAATAAACAAAACGAAAGTAAAACCGCGGGCAGCCCCTCACGGAAGACTGCCCACATAAACATAATAAAACATAAACAAAACTCAACATAAACTCCAGGCCTGGTTCTCTCTCGTCTTCCGCTGCCCTTGCTCCTCCTTTTATGCTCCCGTCACATGGCCGCGAGACGAGACCGTTGTGCCATGCAGCTGGCACTCATTAACACTCGTCACCGGCCTGCTCTCGCGGTCCCTCGCCCCGCTGCCTGTCACACCACATACCCCCATCGCCCCTCGCAGGCCGGGGGGGGGCACTCCCGAGACTGCACTCTACTCCCCCCCCGAGAGAAATGTAGACGGGAGCACGAGGAGCTAGCGAACGAGAGAGGGAAGAGAGGGAAAAGAGAAAGAGAAGAAAAAAAAAATTTCTGGTCCGGTTCCCAGACACACTGCCGTTCGGGCCTCCGCCCGCCGAGAGGCTCTTCCTCGAGGTGCTGTGCGATGGCACTGGACGCCTGGTGGACAGCTCGATCCTCCTCCGCCCCCTGGCGGCCGGCGGTGACTGCTCCTTCTGAGGGACCCGGCAGCGAGCCCCGCGCTCCCTGCTCCTCCCCTATCAGGCGGATGGCAGCAGGCTCCGGCCCACGGCAAACGCGGCGACTCCTCCGCTCCCTCTCGGACGGCAGCCACCCCACCTCGACCCAGGGGCACGGCAGCGAGGTCTCTGACCCACCTTCCTCGCTCCAGCACCATCGCCTCGGGCAGCACTCGCGGTCCTCAGCAGCGAGGGCTCTTCGACAGCATGTCCCTCCTTCCCCCCGGGTTTTGGCACCAGTGTAACGAATCGTAGATGGGAAGGAAGGAGGCGGGAACCGGCGAACAGTTCAAAACACAAACAAATAAACAAAACGAAAGTAAAACCGCGGGCAGCCCCTCACGGACGACTGCCCACATAAAAATAATAAAACATAAACAAAACTCAACATAAATTCCAGGCCTGGTTCTCTCTCGTCTTCCGCTGCCCTTGCTCCTCCTTTTATGCTCCTGTCACATGGCCGCGAGACGAGACCGGTGTGCCATGCAGCTGGCACTCGTCAACACTAATCACCGGCCCGCTCTCGCGGTCCCTCGCCCCGCTGCCTGTCACACCACACTGTGATGCTCATATATTTAACTCAGGTGCTGTCCCTTTCTTCTGATCATCCTTGAGATGGGGGCGGCAGTGGCTCAGTGGTTCATGTAGGTTGTCTACAAACCAGAAGGTTGGTGGTTCAATCCCCGGTTCCACCTGACCAAGTGTCGAAGTGTCCATGAGCAAGACACCAAACCCCAGCTGCTCCCGACGAGGTAGATGGCGCCTTACAATGCTGACATCGCCGTCGGTGTATGAATGGGTGGATGTGAGGCAAAAATGTAAATCGCTTTGGATAAAAGCGCTATATAAATGCAGTCCATTTAGTCCATTTGAGATGATTCTACATCTTCATTTGACGTGACAAAATGCGCGCCCAGATGTTTGAATAGTTTGAATATTCGTGTTTGTTTTAGAGGGAATATTCAAACGTCATTTTTGAGCAATTTTGACAGCCCTATGTGCTCAAGACCTCAGACTGGCCTGAAGGTTCACCTTCCAACAAGACAATGACCCAAAGCTCACAGCTAAAATAACGCAGGAGTGGCTTCACAACAACTCCGTGACTGTTCCTGAATGGCCCAGCCAGAGCCCTGACTTAAACCCAATTGAGCATCTCTGGAGAGACCTGAACATGGCTGTCCACCAACATTTACCATCTAACCTGACAGACCTGGAGAGGATCTGCTGGAGGAATGGCAGAGGATCCCCAAATCCAGCTGTGGAAAACGTTGCTATGGCTGTATCAGATCAAAAGGGTGCTTCTACTAAACACTGAGCAAAGGGTCTGAATACTGAGGACATGGGATATTTCAGTTTTCTTTTTTTATAAATCTGCAAAAATGTCAACAATTCTGAATGTGTGTGTGTGAGAGAGTGTGTGTCTGTGTGTGTGTGTGTGTGTGTGTGTGTGTGTGTGTGTGTGTGTGTGTGTGTGTGTGTGTGTGTGTGTGTGTGTGTGTGTGTGTGTGTGTGTGTGTGTGTGTGTGTGAGAGATAGTGTCTGTGTCAAAAATAGTGTATGTGTGTGTGTGTGTTTGTTTTTGTGACATATGAGGACACAAATGTGTATAATGCCATGGGTATGACACAGGTATTACAGGAGAGGGTGAAATATGAGGACATTACCCATGGCCCCACTTTACAAAAGGCTTATAAATCACACAGGAGGAGTTTTTATGAGAAAGTAAAAATGCAGAATGTTTCCTGTGATGGGCTGTGTGTGTGTGTGTGTGTGTGTGTGTGTGTGTGTGTGTGTGTGTGTGTGTGTGTGTGTGTGTGTGTGTGTGTGTGTGTGTGTGTGTGTGTGTGTGTGTGTGTGAGTGATGGGTAGGTTTAGGAGCTGTGTGTGTGTGTGTGTGTGTGTGTGTGTGTGTGTGTGTGTGTGTGTGTGTGTGTGTGTGTGTGTGTGTGTGATGGGTAGGTTTAGGGGCAGTGTAAGGGGATAGAAAATATGGTTTGTACAGTATAAAAACCATTACGCCTATGGAGAGTCCCCATATGTCACAAAAACAAACTTGTGTGTGTGTGCGTGCGAGTGAGTAAGTGTGTGCGTGTGTGTGCGAGTGTATGTGTGTGTGTGTGTGTGTGTGTGTGTGTGTGTGTGTTCATCAAGGCAAATATTAATTGCTGTTTCACACTTCTGAGTAACACTTCTTATCTCCTCACACACACTGACACACAGTCGTATCCCATGATGCACGTGTGCTGTGTTCTCCGCTCATTAATTCTATAGCAGGGATTCGTCTGATATTTGCATTTTCTTTTATGTAAATCACCCAGAAACCGAGCATTTATTTGCATGTAAAAGTGCTGGAACTAAACTCGGATCAGAAGGTGTGTGAGCAGCAGAAGATGATGAGTTAAATCACACCTCAGACCCGTCACGGTCAGATGAGGACACCGAATTAAAGTTCACTTCTCAATCTTAAACAGAGCTTGAAGGACACGTGATGCATTTCAGATGAAGGTGTCGTGTGTGTGTGGGGGGCGGTTGGTTTTCCTGCTGACTATCGCTCATCACAGGGTTCACAGCAGGTGTCCAGACACACACACACACACACACACACACACACACACACACAGTTTCTGCTGATGTTGCAGTGCTTTATCTTACTCAACATCTGTAGAAACACATCATTAGCGTAGTTCAGATCCGCAGCCGTCAGTGGCTCCTGTAATTGGACACGATTATCTTCAGGCTCTTCACTTCCTGTGCCACTTCCTGTTTGTTTGAGCTCCATTTTTGCTGTACATTTTATCTCAACATGTTGTGATCTTATATCAGTATCACTATATGTAACAAAATAAGGAATATTAGTATTGCAATATTTCACTGTAAAATAGAAAATGTAATATTTAAGAAAAAAGTATTATATAATATTATTAATCATTTTATTGTAATAGTTCACTGTAAAAAAATATTAATGTTTCACTATAAAAGTTTACTATTTAAGAAAATAATAATAATATAATATGATTAATAATTATATTGTAATATTGCACTTTAAAATAATAAATGTAATATTTAAGGAAATACAATAATAGAATATTATTCGTCATTTTATTTTAATATTTCACTGTAAAATAAGAAATTTAATATTTAAGAAAATAATAATTAATTGTATTTTACAGTAAAAATGTAAAATTGCTAAATCAAGCTTTTATTTTGGTGGAAAACCAGAGGGCCCTTAAAGCTTCTTTCTTCTCATGTAATCTTATTAAAGTTATTTCATATTTTATACTATAATTTATGTAGTATACATTATATGTTATTGATAATATAATATTTGAAGCTATATTGCTATATTTTATTTAGACTAATTGCACGGGCACTTTTGAAGGTTATGCAGTTGTGTGTGAGGTCTCGGACAGAGCTCGTGTCTGAGTAAACCTGAGCGATGTTTGTCTGTGATCAACTCACACTCAGGAGTCTGAGGCTGACAATCCTCCAGCTTTGTGTCTGTTTCTTCTCAAGTATTTGCGAAGCCATTGCTAATGTTCTGAGTGCTCACTAGATCCGCAAACGGAGACGTCTGAACCCCCTGAGATGACCAAATGTGTGGCCATGAGAGAGGAAGATGTGTGTGTGTGTGTGTGTGTGTGTGTGTGTGTGTGTGTGTGTGTGTGTGTGTGTGTGTGTGTGTGTGTGTGTGTGTGTGTGTGTGTGTGTGTGTGTGTGTGTGTGAGTGAGTGTGTGTGTGAGTGTGAGTGTGAGTGTGAGTGTGTGTGTGTGCGTGTGCGTGTGCGTGCGTGAGAGAGTGTGTGTGTGTGTTTGAGAGTATGTGTTGTGTGTGTGTGCGCGAGAGAGAGAAAGAGTTTGTGTGTATGTGCGTGAGAGAGTCTGTGTGTGTTTGATAGTATGTGTTGTGTGCTAGTGTGTGTGTGTGTGTGTTGAAACTGCCGGTTATGGTAAGGGGTGGGACATTTCCCAAACACCAATCACAACACACCGCTCCAGCCGACCAATCAGAGGACAGTGTGCTTTCAGAAGGCGGAGCTCCATAGAGACAGGAACTAAACAGAGTTACTGACAGACTGGGAAGAGAGGAGCCGCAACAATGGAGAATATGAGGAATCATCAACAAAACCTGCTTTAGTAGAGCCAGAAAACACAATCAAGACTGTAAATGGATATAAAATGGCCTCTTTAATACACCGTTCCAAAACAGTGAGAGTCAGCTGGGGTTTAAGGATTTAAGAGGTTCAGGCCTCCTGATGATCACCATATTGAGTGATTATTATTATATCATTATTATCCCCTCATATAAACACCATTTATAACTGTAAATATTCCTTTATATACAATCTCCTAAAGGCTATTTCTTGAAACTTTTCTTCTGCGTTGTTGTCCTGAAACTAAAGTAAATCATCTGTGGCTCTTGTAACTTCTCCAGAGTTTGATGTATCGTCTCTAATCAAACCCAGCATCAGTGACTCTTCTGGGTCCAATAACAGAGAAAGACGTCCGGATGTGCGAGGCTCGGAGTGAAGGTTAGGCTGATTGGTGAGGGAGCGAGAGCTCAATTAGGCCTGGAGGGAGACGTGAGATGATCGCGCGCTCGCTGGGAGAGTCGGAGCTTTTATATGCTAATGAGAAACCATTGCCTCTCTAAGACACGCTGGAGGTGGACGCTCAATTAACCTTTGAAGAGAAGTGGGCTAAAGTTATGGGAAAGCTGAGCTTGATTATGATTTTTCAATTCTGATTTATGATGATTTATTGATGATTTATCACCAGAATTATGGTTGAACTTTGGCAGGTATTATTGATGATTTATCACCAGAATTATGGCTGAACTTTGGCCAGTATTATTGATGATTTATCAGCAGAATTATGGCTGAACTTTGGCCGGTATTATTGATGATTTATCACCAGAATTATGGCTGAACTTTGGCCAGTATTATTGATGATTTATCACCAGAATTATGGCTGAACTTTGGCCGGTATTATTGATGATTTATCAGCAGAATTATGGCTGAACTTTGGCCAGTATTATTGATGATTTATCACCAGAATTATGGCTGAACTTTGGCCAGTATTATTGATGATTTATCACCAGAATTATGGCTGAACTTTGGCCGGTATTATTGATGATTTATCACCAGAATTATGGCTGAACTTTGGCCAGTATTATTGATGATTTATCAGCAGAATTATGGCTGAACTTTGGCCGGTATTATTGATGATTTATCAGCAGAATTATGGCTGAACTTTGGCCAGTATTATTGATGATTTATCAGCAGAATTATGGCTGAACTTTGGCCGGTATTATTGATGATTTATCAGCAGAATTATGGCTGAACTTTGGCCAGTATTATTGATGATTTATCAGCAGAATTATGGCTGAACTTTGGCCGGTATTATTGATGATTTATCACCAGAATTATGGCTGAACTTTGGCCGGTATTATTGATGATTTATCAGCAGAATTATGGCTGAACTTTGGCCGGTATTATTGATGATTTATCAGCAGAATTATGGCTGAACTTTGGCCAGTATTATTGATGATTTATCAGCAGAATTATGGCTGAACTTTGGCCGGTATTATTGATGATTTATCAGCAGAATTATGGCTGAACTTTGGCCAGTATTATTGATGATTTATCACCAGAATTATGGCTGAACTTTGGCCGGTATTATTGATGATTTATCACCAGAATTATGGCTGAACTTTGGCCGGTATTATTGATGATTTATCACCAGAATTATGGCTGAACTTTGGCCAGTATTATTGATGATTTATCAGCAGAATTATGGCTGAACTTTGGCCAGTATTATTGATGATTTATCAGCAGAATTATGGCTGAACTTTGGCCAGTATTATTGATGATTTATCAGCAGAATTATGGCTGAACTTTGGCCGGTATTATTGATGATTTATCAGCAGAATTATGGCTGAACTTTGGCCAGTATTATTGATGATTTATCAGCAGAATTATGGCTGAACTTTGGCCGGTATTATTGATGATTTATCAGCAGAATTATGGCTGAACTTTGGCCAGTATTATTGATGATTTATCACCAGAATTATGGCTGAACTTTGGCCGGTATTATTGATGATTTATCACCAGAATTATGGCTGAACTTTGGCCGGTATTATTGATGATTTATCACCAGAATTATGGCTGAACTTTGGCCGGTATTATTGATGATTTATCACCAGAATTATGGCTGAACTTTGGCCGGTATTATTGATGATTTATCACCAGAATTATGGCTGAACTTTGGCCGGTATTATTGATGATTTATCAGCATAATTATGGCTGAACTTTGGCCGGTATTATTGATGATTTATCAGCAGAATTATGGCTGAACTTTGGCCGGTATTATTGATGATTTATCACCAGAATTATGGCTGAACTTTGGCCGGTATTATTGATGATTTATCACCAGAATTATGGCTGAACTTTGGCCGGTATTATTGATGATTTATCACCAGAATTATGGCTGAACTTTGGCCGGTATTATTGATGATTTATCACCAGAATTATGGCTGAACTTTGGCCGGTATTATTGATGATTTATCACCAGAATTATGGCTGAACTTTGGCCGGTATTATTGATGATTTATCACCAGAATTATGGCTGAACTTTGGCCGGTATTATTGATGATTTATCACCAGAATTATGGCTGAACTTTGGCCAGTATTATTGATGATTTATCAGCAGAATTATGGCTGAACTTTGGCCAGTATTTTTGATGATTTATCACCAGAATTATGGCTGAACTTTGGCTGGTATTATTGATGATTTATCAGCAGAATTATGGCTGAACTTTGGCTGGTATTATTGATGATTTATCACCAGAATTATGGCTGAACTTTGGCCGGTATTATTGATGATTTATCAGCAGAATTATGGCTGAACTTTGGCCAGTATTATTGATGATTTATCAGCAGAATTATGGCTGAACTTTGGCCGGTATTATTGATGATTTATCAGCAGAATTATGGCTGAACTTTGGCCAGTATTATTAATGATTTATCACCAGAATTATGGCTGAACTTTGGCCGGTATTATTGATGATTTATCAGCAGAATTATGGCTGAACTTTGGCCAGTATTATTGATGATTTATCAGCAGAATTATGGCTGAACTTTGGCCGGTATTATTGATGATTTATCAGCAGAATTATGGCTGAACTTTGGCCAGTATTATTGATGATTTATCAGCAGAATTATGGCTGAACTTTGGCCAGTATTATTGATGATTTATCAGCAGAATTATGGCTGAACTTTGGCCAGTATTATTGATGATTTATCAGCAGAATTATGGCTGAACTTTGGCCGGTATTATTGATGATTTATCAGCAGAATTATGGCTGAACTTTGGCCAGTATTATTGATGATTTATCACCAGAATTATGGCTGAACTTTGGCCGGTATTATTGATGATTTATCACCAGAATTATGGCTGAACTTTGGCCGGTATTATTGATGATTTATCACCAGAATTATGGCTGAACTTTGGCCGGTATTATTGATGATTTATCACCAGAATTATGGCTGAACTTTGGCCGGTATTATTGATGATTTATCACCAGAATTATGGCTGAACTTTGGCCGGTATTATTGATGATTTATCAGCATAATTATGGCTGAACTTTGGCCGGTATTATTGATGATTTATCAGCAGAATTATGGCTGAACTTTGGCCGGTATTATTGATGATTTATCAGCAGAATTATGGCTGAACTTTGGCCAGTATTATTGATGATTTATCAGCAGAATTATGGCTGAACTTTGGCCGGTATTATTGATGATTTATCACCAGAATTATGGCTGAACTTTGGCCGGTATTATTGATGATTTATCACCAGAATTATGGCTGAACTTTGGCCAGTATTATTGATGATTTATCAGCAGAATTATGGCTGAACTTTGGCCAGTATTTTTGATGATTTATCACCAGAATTATGGCTGAACTTTGGCTGGTATTATTGATGATTTATCAGCAGAATTATGGCTGAACTTTGGCTGGTATTATTGATGATTTATCAGCAGAATTATGGCTGAACTTTGGCCGGTATTATTGATGATTTATCAGCAGAATTATGGCTGAACTTTGGCCAGTATTATTGATGATTTATCAGCAGAATTATGGCTGAACTTTGGCCGGTATTATTGATGATTTATCAGCAGAATTATGGCTGAACTTTGGCCAGTATTATTAATGATTTATCACCAGAATTATGGCTGAACTTTGGCCGGTATTATTGATGATTTATCAGCAGAATTATGGCTGAACTTTGGCCAGTATTATTGATGATTTATCAGCAGAATTATGGCTGAACTTTGGCCAGTATTATTGATGATTTATCAGCAGAATTATGGCTGAACTTTGGCCAGTATTATTGATGATTTATCACCAGAATTATGGCTGAACTTTGGCCGGTATTATTGATGATTTATCAGCAGAATTATGGCTGAACTTTGGCCAGTATTATTGATGATTTATCAGCAGAATTATGGCTGAACTTTGGCCGGTATTATTGATGATTTATCAGCAGAATTATGGCTGAACTTTGGCCAGTATTATTGATGATTTATCAGCAGAATTATGGCTGAACTTTGGCCGGTATTATTGATGATTTATCAGCAGAATTATGGCTGAACTTTGGCCAGTATTATTGATGATTTATCACCAGAATTATGGCTGAACTTTGGCCGGTATTATTGATGATTTATCACCAGAATTATGGCTGAACTTTGGCCGGTATTATTGATGATTTATCACCAGAATTATGGCTGAACTTTGGCCGGTATTATTGATGATTTATCACCAGAATTATGGCTGAACTTTGGCCGGTATTATTGATGATTTATCAGCAGAATTATGGCTGAACTTTGGCCAGTATTATTGATGATTTATCAGCAGAATTATGGCTGAACTTTGGCTGGTATTATTGATGATTTATCAGCAGAATTATGGCTGAACTTTGGCTGGTATTATTGATGATTTATCACCAGAATTATGGCTGAACTTTGGCCGGTATTATTGATGATTTATCACCAGAATTATGGCTGAACTTTGGCTGGTATTATTGATGATTTATCACCAGAATTATGGCTGAACTTTGGTTGGTATTATTGATGATTTATCAGCAGAATTATGGCTGAACTTTGGCCAGTATTATTGATGATTTATCAGCAGAATTATGGCTGAACTTTGGCCGGTATTATTGATGATTTATCAGCAGAATTATGGCTGAACTTTGGCCAGTATTATTGATGATTTATCAGCAGAATTATGGCTGAACTTTGGCCGGTATTATTGATGATTTATCACCAGAATTATGGCTGAACTTTGGCCGGTATTATTGATGATTTATCACCAGAATTATGGCTGAACTTTGGCCAGTATTATTGATGATTTATCACCAGAATTATGGCTGAACTTTGGCCGGTATTATTGATGATTTATCACCAGAATTATGGCTGAACTTTGGCCGGTATTATTGATGATTTATCACCAGAATAATGGCTGAACTTTGGCCGGTATTATTGATGATTTATCAGCAGATATATGGCTGAACTTTGGCCGGTATTATTGATGATTTATCACCAGAATTATGGCTGAACTTTGGCCGGTATTATTGATGATTTATCAGCAGAATTATGGCTGAACTTTGGCTGGTATTATTGATGATTTATCAGCAGAATTATGGCTGAACTTTGGCCAGTATTATTGATGATTTATCACCAGAATAATGGCTGAACTTTGGCCAGTATTATTGATGATTTATCAGCAGAATTATGGCTGAACTTTGGCCGGTATTATTGATGATTTATCAGCAGAATTATGGCTGAACTTTGGCCAGTATTATTGATGATTTATCAGCAGAATTATGGCTGAACTTTGGCCAGTATTATTGATGATTTATCAGCAGAATTATGGCTGAACTTTGGCCGGTATTATTGATGATTTATCAGCAGAATTATGGCTGAACTTTGGCCGGTATTATTGATGATTTATCAGCAGAATTATGGCTGAACTTTGGCCGGTATTATTGATGATTTATCAGCAGAATTATGGCTGAACTTTGGCCAGTATTATTGATGATTTATCACCAGAATTATGGCTGAACTTTGGCCGGTATTATTGATGATTTATCAGCAGAATTATGGCTGAACTTTGGCCGGTATTATTGATGATTTATCAGCAGAATTATGGCTGAACTTTGGCCGGTATTATTGATGATTTATCAGCAGAATTATGGCTGAACTTTGGCCGGTATTATTGATGATTTATCAGCAGAATTATGGCTGAACTTTGGCCGGTATTATTGATGATTTATCACCAGAATTATGGCTGAACTTTGGCCGGTATTATTGATGATTTATCAGCAGAATTATGGCTGAACTTTGGTTGGTATTATTGATGATTTATCACCAGAATTATGGCTGAACTTTGGCTGGTATTATTGATGATTTATCAGCAGAATTATGGCTGAACTTTGGTTGGTATTATTGATGATTTATCAGCAGAATTATGGCTGAACTTTGGCTGGTATTATTGATGATTTATCACCAGAATTATGGCTGAACTTTGGCCGGTATTATTGATGATTTATCACCAGAATTATGGCTGAACTTTGGCCGGTATTATTGATGATTTATCAGCAGAATTATGGCTGAACTTTGGCCGGTATTATTGATGATTTATCAGCAGAATTATGGCTGAACTTTGGTTGGTATTATTGATGATTTATCACCAGAATTATGGCTGAACTTTGGCCAGTATTTTTGATGATTTATCACCAGAATTATGGCTGAACTTTGGCTGGTATTATTGATGATTTATCACCAGAATTATGGCTGAACTTTGGCTGGTATTATTGATGATTTATCAGCAGAATTATGGCTGAACTTTGGTTGGTATTATTGATGATTTATCAGCAGAATTATGGCTGAACTTTGGCCAGTATTTTTGATGATTTATCACCAGAATTATGGCTGAACTTTGGCTGGTATTATTGATGATTTATCAGCAGAATTATGGCTGAACTTTGGCTGGTATTATTGATGATTTATCACCAGAATTATGGCTGAACTTTGGCTGGTATTATTGATGATTTATCAGCAGAATTATGGCTGAACTTTGGCTGGTATTATTGATGATTTATCACCAGAATTATGGCTGAACTTTGGCCGGTATTATTGATGATTTATCACCAGAATTATGGCTGAACTTTGGCTGGTATTATTGATGATTTATCACCAGAATTATGGCTGAACTTTGGTTGGTATTATTGATGATTTATCAGCAGAATTATGGCTGAACTTTGGCCAGTATTATTGATGATTTATCAGCAGAATTATGGCTGAACTTTGGCCGGTATTATTGATGATTTATCAGCAGAATTATGGCTGAACTTTGGCCGGTATTATTGATGATTTATCAGCAGAATTATGGCTGAACTTTGGCCGGTATTATTGATGATTTATCACCAGAATTATGGCTGAACTTTGGCCGGTATTATTGATGATTTATCAGCAGAATTATGGCTGAACTTTGGCCGGTATTATTGATGATTTATCACCAGAATTATGGCTGAACTTTGGCCGGTATTATTGATGATTTATCAGCAGAATTATGGCTGAACTTTGGTTGGTATTATTGATGATTTATCACCAGAATTATGGCTGAACTTTGGCTGGTATTATTGATGATTTATCAGCAGAATTATGGCTGAACTTTGGTTGGTATTATTGATGATTTATCAGCAGAATTATGGCTGAACTTTGGCTGGTATTATTGATGATTTATCACCAGAATTATGGCTGAACTTTGGCCGGTATTATTGATGATTTATCACCAGAATTATGGCTGAACTTTGGCTGGTATTATTGATGATTTATCAGCAGAATTATGGCTGAACTTTGGCCGGTATTATTGATGATTTATCACCAGAATTATGGCTGAACTTTGGCCGGTATTATTGATGATTTATCACCAGAATTATGGCTGAACTTTGGCTGGTATTATTGATGATTTATCACCAGAATTATGGCTGAACTTTGGTTGGTATTATTGATGATTTATCACCAGAATTATGGCTGAACTTTGGCCAGTATTATTGATGATTTATCAGCAGAATTATGGCTGAACTTTGGCCGGTATTATTGATGATTTATCACCAGAATTATGGCTGAACTTTGGTTGGTATTATTGATGATTTATCACCAGAATTATGGCTGAACTTTGGCCGGTATTATTGATGATTTATCACCAGAATTATGGCTGAACTTTGGCCGGTATTATTGATGATTTATCACCAGAATTATGGCTGAACTTTGGCCGGTATTATTGATGATTTATCACCAGAATTATGGCTGAACTTTGGCCGGTATTATTGATGATTTATCAACAGAATTATGGCTGAACTTTGGCCGGTATTATTGATGATTTATCACCAGAATTATGGCTGAACTTTGGCCAGTATTATTGATGATTTATCACCAGAATTATGGCTGAACTTTGGCCGGTATTATTGATGATTTATCAGCAGAATTATGGCTGAACTTTGGCCGGTATTATTGATGATTTATCAGCAGAATTATGGCTGAACTTTGGCCGGTATTATTGATGATTTATCAGCAGAATTATGGCTGAACTTTGGCCGGTATTATTGATGATTTATCACCAGAATTATGGCTGAACTTTGGCCGGTTTTATTGATGATTTATCAGCAGAATTATGGCTGAACTTTGGCCAGTTTTATTGATGATTTATCAGCAGAATTATGGCTGAACTTTGGCCGGTATTATTGATGATTTATCACCAGAATTATGGCTGAACTTTGGCCGGTATTATTGATGATTTATCACCAGAATAATGGCTGAACTTTGGCCGGTATTATTGATGATTTATCAGCAGAATTATGGCTGAACTTTGGCCGGTATTATTGATGATTTATCAGCAGAATTATGGCTGAACTTTGGCCGGTATTATTGATGATTTATCACCAGAATTATGGCTGAACTTTGGCCAGTATTATTGATGATTTATCACCAGAATTATGGCTGAACTTTGGCCAGTATTATTGATGATTTATCAGCAGAATTATGGCTGAACTTTGGCCGGTATTATTGATGATTTATCACCAGAATTATGGCTGAACTTTGGCCGGTATTATTGATGATTTATCAGCAGAATTATGGCTGAACTTTGGCCGGTATTATTGATGATTTATCACCAGAATAATGGCTGAACTTTGGCCGGTATTATTGATGATTTATCAGCAGAATTATGGCTGAACTTTGGCCGGTATTATTGATGATTTATCAGCAGAATTATGGCTGAACTTTGGCCGGTATTATTGATGATTTATCAGCAGAATTATGGCTGAACTTTGGCCAGTATTATTGATGATTTATCAGCAGAATTATGGCTGAACTTTGGCCGGTATTATTGATGATTTATCACCAGAATTATGGCTGAACTTTGGCCGGTATTATTGATGATTTATCAGCAGAATTATGGCTGAACTTTGGCCGGTATTATTGATGATTTATCAGCAGAATTATGGCTGAACTTTGGCCAGTATTATTGATGATTTATCAGCAGAATTATGGCTGAACTTTGACCGGTATTATTGATGATTTATCAGCAGAATTATGGCTGAACTTTGGCCAGTATTATTGATGATTTATCACCAGAATTATGGCTGAACTTTGGCCGGTATTATTGATGATTTATCAGCAGAATTATGGCTGAACTTTGGCCGGTATTATTGATGATTTATCAGCAGAATTATGGCTGAACTTTGGCCGGTATTATTGATGATTTATCACCAGAATTATGGCTGAACTTTGGCCGGTATTATTGATGATTTATCAGCAGAATTATGGCTGAACTTTGGCCGGTATTATTGATGATTTATCAGCAGAATTATGGCTGAACTTTGGCCGGTATTATTGATGATTTATCAGCAGAATTATGGCTGAACTTTGGCCGGTATTATTGATGATTTATCACCAGAATTATGGCTGAACTTTGGCCGGTATTATTGATGATTTATCACCAGAATTATGGCTGAACTTTGGCCGGTATTATTGATGATTTATCAGCAGAATTATGGCTGAACTTTGGCCGGTATTATTGATGATTTATCAGCAGAATTATGGCTGAACTTTGGCCGGTATTATTGATGATTTATCAGCAGAATTATGGCTGAACTTTGGCCGGTATTATTGATGATTTATCACCAGAATTATGGCTGAACTTTGGCCGGTATTATTGATGATTTATCAGCAGAATTATGGCTGAACTTTGGCTGGTATTATTGATGATTTATCAGCAGAATTATGGCTGAACTTTGGCCAGTATTATTGATGATTTATCAGCAGAATTATGGCTGAACTTTGGCCGGTATTATTGATGATTTATCAGCAGAATTATGGCTGAACTTTGGCCGGTATTATTGATGATTTATCACCAGAATTATGGCTGAACTTTGGCCGGTATTATTGATGATTTATCAGCAGAATTATGGCTGAACTTTGGCCGGTATTATTGATGATTTATCACCAGAATAATGGCTGAACTTTGGCCGGTATTATTGATGATTTATCAGCAGAATTATGGCTGAACTTTGGCCGGTATTATTGATGATTTATCAGCAGAATTATGGCTGAACTTTGGCCGGTATTATTGATGATTTATCAGCAGAATTATGGCTGAACTTTGGCCAGTATTATTGATGATTTATCAGCAGAATTATGGCTGAACTTTGGCCGGTATTATTGATGATTTATCACCAGAATTATGGCTGAACTTTGGCCGGTATTATTGATGATTTATCAGCAGAATTATGGCTGAACTTTGGCCGGTATTATTGATGATTTATCAGCAGAATTATGGCTGAACTTTGGCCAGTATTATTGATGATTTATCAGCAGAATTATGGCTGAACTTTGACCGGTATTATTGATGATTTATCAGCAGAATTATGGCTGAACTTTGGCCAGTATTATTGATGATTTATCACCAGAATTATGGCTGAACTTTGGCCGGTATTATTGATGATTTATCACCAGAATTATGGCTGAACTTTGGCCAGTATTATTGATGATTTATCAGCAGAATTATGGCTGAACTTTGGCCGGTATTATTGATGATTTATCAGCAGAATTATGGCTGAACTTTGGCCGGTATTATTGATGATTTATCACCAGAATTATGGCTGAACTTTGGCCAGTATTATTGATGATTTATCAGCAGAATTATGGCTGAACTTTGGCCGGTATTATTGATGATTTATCAGCAGAATTATGGCTGAACTTTGGCCGGTATTATTGATGATTTATCAGCAGAATTATGGCTGAACTTTGGCCGGTATTATTGATGATTTATCACCAGAATTATGGCTGAACTTTGGCCAGTATTATTGATGATTTATCAGCAGAATTATGGCTGAACTTTGGCCAGTATTATTGATGATTTATCAGCAGAATTATGGCTGAACTTTGGCCAGTATTATTGATGATTTATCAGCAGAATTATGGCTGAACTTTGGCCGGTATTATTGATGATTTATCAGCAGAATTATGGCTGAACTTTGGCCGGTATTATTGATGATTTATCACCAGAATTATGGCTGAACTTTGGCCAGTATTATTGATGATTTATCACCAGAATTATGGCTGAACTTTGGCCGGTATTATTGATGATTTATCACCAGAATTATGGTTTCATTGGAATTTTGGATAAATTTTGATTTCTACTGTGATTGTGTGATTTTGGTGAATATATTGGTGAATTTTGGCTGGTATTATTGATGATTTTTTCACAATTATTATAAGTGGTTTTCTCTGAAGTTATGTGAATTTTTTTGGTATCATCATTGGTGATATTCACCAGAATTATAGGTGATGTTCAGTAGAATTATCTTTCAGTGATTTTTCACATTGATGATCTTTATGTCTAGCTATTATTAATTTATTAAGTTTCCTGGGTTAACAGTTAGTCGTCCATCATAGACCTCAGGTTAAATCTGTTCTCCTCTTTCTGCTCTTGGATTATATTGGCTTGCTGAACTCATGGAACAGAATGATTTTTATCTTATTATGATGCTCAATTATTTGGTGTCCACAAATATTGTTGTGATTACAGCAAGAGGTCATCAGTCTCCTCATAAACCTGTCATTCATTTCAGTATTTGTTGTTTGCTGAACAGATGAATATCTGAGACTCTTCTGCCCTCTAGTGTGTGGATCATGTTTTCACACACTCATATGCTCTATTACGGTGTCTCAGTTTGTGCTTCAAATTTTAATCCGTCACTTTAATAAACTAGGCTGCAGTCGTTGTGTGTGTGTGTGTGTGTGTGTGTGTGTGTGTGTATGTGTGTGTGTGTGTGTGTGTGTGTGTGTGTTTCTTTCTCTTTTTGAGAGAAATTAATACTTTTATTCAGCAAGGATGCGTTAAATGGATCGAATGCGTTCAATGGATCGAAGCTCCTGTCGTGTTTCTCTGAGTGGTGCAGTGAAACATTGGTCAGGGCTCGAGCGGTTTGGTGTTGTGAGCGATCAGAGTTTCCTTCAGAAATGTGAACGCAGCACAAACGTCACTCAGCGATGGAGAGGACGTTCTGCTGATGAATGTGACTTATTACAGGCGTGTTGTGTTCTAGGAGTTTGGCTTTGAGATGTTTGGTGGCCGTAACTCATCCAAAGATTTATCAGCACAAATCAACGAGAGAGAGAGAGAGAGAGAGAGAGAGAGAGAGAGAGAGAGAGAGAGAGAGAGAGAGAGAGAGAGAGAGAGAGAGAGAGATTATTAAAACTGATCTGAATATGCTGATACACAAGTCAGGTTCTCTTCTCTTTACCAAACAAATGATTGAGGTGTATTAGATGCTTATGATTTATATAAGAGGTATTGCAGAGTCAGCTGCTCATTTATTGCTATAAACAAAATGGCTGTTGATGCGGTCCACCAGGGGGCGGTGTGTCCCTCGTAATGAACAACACACACACCGAGCGGCTAAACACCTGCTGTGGAAATATCTTCTTGTTTCTGGACTGCTCAAAAATAAATATTACTCAGTGATTAATATTTCATAGC
Organism: Pseudorasbora parva; assembly: GCF_024679245.1. Classification (NCBI taxonomy): domain Eukaryota; kingdom Metazoa; phylum Chordata; class Actinopteri; order Cypriniformes; family Gobionidae; genus Pseudorasbora; species Pseudorasbora parva. The sequence goes on from NC_090195.1 coordinate 1,639,844, forward strand.
TCTCATTAAGTATCAAATTCCTTTGTAGAAATGAGTCACTAGTCGTCATTAAAGCTGCGCGATTCTGGATAACTTTGAGAATCATGATTTTTTTGGGGGGTTGAAAATAGAAATGATTGTCCCACGATTTCTGAACAGACAACTGAACAAAATAACTTAGTAAATGACTAAATTATAAATGTAAATTACTAGAAATTCTGAAAAAATGTTATTTGTTAATTTCTAAGTGTTTAAACACATTTAATTAATTTCAATTATTATTAGGGTGATATAAAAACTTCACTTGTTTCATTACTGGATGAATCAGTGTTTCTGAACGAATCTCTTGAGTGAATGTAGGCCTGTCACGATAGTCGATAAATCAATTAATCGCACAATAAAAAAAAATTAGCTCGATAATTTTTCCGGCCGCGATAATTGCCATTTTTATGCTTTTTTGTTTTCCTCGTCTCTCTCGTTGACTGCGCGCGCCTCGTCCGTTTGGGGAGGTGTTTATACTCGACGCGCAGACCGGGTGCGGCGTGATGAGACGTCATTCTCGGCCAGCAGATCCGTCTGGAACTCGTAGCTCTTCGGTTGCGTAGCCACACTCAAAATGACAAAATTTGACGTGTACAACGGCAAGCGAAATGGGGTCTCGCATCGACGTCCTTTTTGCCGCGCGCACCCTCGAGCGGACGCCTCGTGTATAAACGAGTCTTAAAGCTACACTGAACGCAAGTTAATTCTTCAGTTCAATCTCTGTGTGCTAAAGGCACATGAGTTCCTGAAGAGAGCGATACACATTCTCCTTTTTTTGCCAAATAAATGAAAAGCATGTCATCAATGTCTTCTCTCTCGCTGTATCAAAATATCACTCTCCTCAGAGATGGTCAAGCTCAGTTTGTGCATGATTAGGCGATGATATAACAATTTAAAAAAAAAATACTTTATCCTAAATTGTGGATAATTCATTTATCATATGCTGAAGTACATTTCTGGATAATAAAAAACAAAAAACAACAAGAACCGTACAGAACGGAAAACCGTGACCCTAAAACTGCGATATGAACCGAACCGTGGGTTTAGTGAACCGCCGCCGCTAATATGCTCCTAAAACACAATCATCCGCTGCCGCTTTCATCCATTTCATTTATTGTTTTTGGTACTTATTTAAATGTTTAATTTTTAAACAGACTGAGAGTCCATTGCTTTTATTGTTTTGTTCATTTATTGTGGCTATTTAAAATGTTTTCCATTTTTTGTGTTAAATAGTCTTTAGAAATAAAAGTTTTGATCTTTGAAAAAATTTACATGCATTATTATTCCATTATCATTATTTTGGATGAAAATGGTCTCAGAACGACAATATTATCGTTTATCGCAATAATTTCTTGGCCAATTTATCGTCCAGCAAAATGTGTTATCGTGACAGGCCCAAGTGAATGATTCAATGACTCACTCATAAAGACTCACTTGTTTCATTACTGGATGAATCAGCATTTTTGAACGAATCTCTTGAGTGAATGATTCAATGACTCACTCATAAAGACTCACTTGTTTCATTACTGGATGAATCAGCATTTTTGAACGAATCTCTTGAGTGAATGATTCAATGACTCACTCATAAAGACTCACTTGTTTCATTACTGGATGAATCAGCATTTTTGAACGAATCTCTTGAGTGAATGATTCAATGACTCACTAATAAAGACTCACTTGTTTCATTACTGGATGAATCAGCATTTTTGAACGAATCTCTTGAGTGAATGATTCAATGACTCACTCATAAAGACTCACTTGTTTCATTACTGGATGAATCAGCATTTTTGAACAAATCTCTTGAGTGAATGATTCAATGACTCACTCATAAAGACTCACTTGTTTCATTACTGGATGAATCAGCATTTTTGAACAAATCTCTTGAGTGAATGATTTAATGACTCACTAAAACGTCAAGTTACTTTCAAAATTGGATTTACTCTATTTTGATTAATTCATGTTTATTAAACTATAAACTAATAGTTTATCGACTATTAGTAGATACTCTAAACTATAAACTTTTATCCCAGCTTTATTTAAATTATGGAAAACTAGTTTGTAATGGTTTCAGTTAACAGCAACAATACTGTAATCCACTCACATCTTTGAGACCCGGATAGGAAGTGGCATCTTGAGCTGAAATCTCCGGTCACAGCAGGTCAATGTGGGACTCAAATCCATCCACATCCAGTGTAATCTTCAATAAATCTTCAATAAGACGGTGGGATTATCGAGATCCATCAGGTGTCATCTGATGATGTTTGACTAGTGCTCATCCGTCACACTCACGTCTTTATAACCATAAATGAGTGAAGTGAGTGAAACTCAAACTATACAGTTTGAAATCATGTGGGGGTGGGGCCTGATTTTATTCTTCATAATTTGATTGGCTGGTGAGATGTGCACATTAAAGGTCTTTACACTGAGTCCGATATTTTCGCATGCGTTTTTCCGAACAATTCGTCACGCACACTGAGTCCGATGCGTATTAATGAATGCGTTACGGAAAAAAACGCAAAACAAGACAAAGTGACGTCTAGTGAGGATGATTTGTTTGTCCAGAGGAGATATTGTTCATCCAGAGTTTCTATCCAGCGGGATTATCCAGACCGACCGATTCAAAGTTTACTTTAGTGTCAGTGGCTCAGTTTGATGCTGCTAGCGATACTGGAGCCACATATTAAAAAGAAGAACACTAATTTCCGTGAATCAATTAATCCCGAACACCTGGCAGTATGTGTATGGATCCGAACACACACACACACACACACACACACACACACACACACACACACACGTACACACACGTACACACACACACACACACACAGACACAGACACACACACACACAGCTTTACAGAGACTTGATGTGCTATAATTATAGCTGTGATATAATAATATTTGTGGTATTTTTGCTTGAATAATATGTACGGTGGCTCTGAGTTGTCAAAACGCAGATGCGAAAACGCAGAAAAGCGAACCAGTTCCGAATTTTTTTTGACGGACGGAAGTTTCGGAGGCAGTGTGCAAGCGTGATTGACATAACATGAGGTCGAATTTATTTTTTGACGTGCTAAAATTTTGCATGCGAATTACGGACTCAGTGTGCAAAGGCCTTAAGACCAGAGACATTTATTAAAGGGGCAGTTCACCTGAATTTTCTCGAATAAAAACACACATAAAAAAAAAAAAGATATCAATGTGCTCCAATGCTGTTTAGTTCCCAACGTTCTTCAAAATATTTTCTTTTATGTTCCAGAGAAGAAAGACTTTTTGGAGAAGATTTTTGGGTGAACTGTCCCTTTAAGAACTTGAGCTGGTTCATTTTGATGGTGACAATCATATTATTTATGTTTTCTTTTCACAGGGACTGTACTGTTTTTGTATTCATTAGTTATTTATTTACTAGTCCATGAGACGATTCAGATAATAAAAATTTAAAGTGCATTTTTACAAGAATTACTTAAATGTATTAATATTAATTGTTTTATTAATAATTGTCTGATTTCTGTAAAATATGTTTTATTTTAGTTCATACAGATAATAATCCTGAAGGTTGAATGTCAATTTTAGTTTCAAATTTTAAAAAGTGAATTTTTACAGGAAATCTTTTAATTTATTAATCTGAATAATTGTATTAATAATTGTATAATTTATCTCAAATGTTTTATTTTAATTCATCCAGATATTAATCCTGAATGTTTACTGTCAATTCATTTTAGTTTCAAATTTCAAAGTGAAAATTTGCAGGAATTCATTCATTAATAATACATAACAATAATATAATACAGATTAATAATATAGAGTACATACTTCTTTCTCATCATTATTTATGTCTGAATGCATTTCTTCTCACAGTGACTGTTCTCCGTGCATTTAATATATATTTTTTTATTATTTACTTTTTTTGGGTAACATTCAAATTTATGTCCTGATGCTTTTTTGCCTGTTTTATATTATTTTTTCTAAGCAGGACATCAGTGATTTGGGTCTCAGAGCACTTTGTTGGGATTATATAACTCCATCCAGACATACAGATGATGAAAATATACAGGTGTGTGTGTGTGTGTGTGTGTGTGTGTGTGTGTGTGTGTGTGTGTGTGTAGCTTCTGAATCTTCGAGTGTATTAGTCTGTTAAAGTGGACCGAAGCGTAATGAATTACAGTAAATCCTCCTCCTGACTCTTAATCTGCACATGTGTGTGTGTGTTCAGTGTGTTCATCTGTGTGTTTAGATGCTGTCGCTGGGATTATGTGTTTTTCAGGACATGCTTCTCACGTCAGCAGGGCTTTTGTAGTTATTGTTCATGTATGTATTCGTTCATACCATCAGTGTTTTTATAGTTTGTCAGAGCAGGTGTGTGTTGGTCAGTGGTTTTCAGTTCCTCCCAATAGCAACGCTCCAACAATGTTCCTAAACACACCTGGTTTAGCCCAGACGCCCATGGGTGAGTTAGGGTTAGGGGTAGGGTTACCCACACACACTCTGATGGGTAAACAGACATATACACACACACACACACACACACACACACACACACACGAAAAGATGCGCCAGTGCTTTTGGTATTTAAACAACGAGGAGCTGGACTAATTTGCCATAGTGTTTTATTGTACATTGATTTCTAGTCAAATTGGAATTGTGTTTATGTAAAATCTGACGCACACACACACACACACTCGTGTCCAGATGGCATTAGTGGACCTGTAATCCATGTGTCGTTTCTCTGGTCCGAACACAGCTGGGATTATCGAGCGTCTCTCTCTCCGTTTGTCTCTCGTTCATTGATGACAATCCGTCCGTCCGTCGTTTGTTCTCTCTGCGTCCGGTTTGATTCTGTTCTCAGATCCAGGTAAGAGTGTGAGACCCACACACACACACACATCAGGGTGTTGAGATGAGCAATCCACAGACGCGTCTGTAAGGCCAACGTCAGGGTTTGTGTGTTTATAAATGCGATGACTTTACTGTGCTAGGATCTTTATGATTGTGTCGTTTGAAACTGTTTTGCAAATTTGAGAGAATCTGTAATTGTGAAAATGTTATTTCGACCGACTTCAAAATCGTGTTTTGCTTTAATATCTAAGCATGTAGCTTTTACTAGATTTTTGTCATGTAGCACACACACACACACACACACACACACACACATACACACACACACACACACAGTGTTTGTAATCAGGCTTAATTTAGCTGGCAGCTGATAGTTGCTCATTTACTAGTCCATGAGAGGATTCCCATGATTCAATAGTGTGTTTTTCAGTTCATTCAGGTAATAATCCTAATCGTTGAATCCCAGAAATATATTTATTTAATTTATCAAGTTAATCTGTGATTTAGAAAAGATTAATAATGACTAATAAGCACATTTCTTTCTGTGCGTATTTAACAACAACATGGAGACCAAATGCTTGATGCTTTGTGAAGTTATTAATAAAGATGTAACTCTCTCTCTCTCTCTCTCTCTCTCTCTCTCTCTCTCTCTCTCTCTCTCTCTCTCTCTCTCTCTCCGTCTCTCGCAGGTGTGTGTTTCCTGTGTTTGGTGGATGTGGTTCCTGTAAAGAATGAAGATGGCGTGGTGATCATGTTCATTCTGAATTTCGAGGTCATGCCGGACGATAAACTGCACGACCCGCAGGATCTCAATCACAAGCTGCCTCTGCTGTGGCGTCATTCCAGTACGTCATGTTCTCCTTCATTATCATTACATTAATAAACACATATCATGAGAAAACGGATGTTAATGGACTTTTACACAAACTAACCTGTTAAAACGACCCATTCAGAACTGGTCACGTGTTGTCCTGGACTCTCACAGTCATGGGAATATCTCAAAAATACAGTAAAGCGGTGTAATATTCCTCCAGTGTAGATCATCTGTTCTCTATGTGAATATATAGTAAAGTGTGATTTATTCCTGTGATCAAAGCTGAATTTATCATCATTACTCCAGTCTTCAGTGTCACATGATCCTTCACTAATCATTCTCAGATGAGGATTTATTGAAAAGTTGTGCTGTTTCATATTTTTTTGGAACCTGTGATTATTATTCATTGATTAAAAAAAAGTTACAAAGAACAGCATTTATTCAAAAAAGAAGTTCATCCAAAAAATAAGACCTCCGTTCATCCTTACACACAGTTTAAGATATTTTATATTTAGTCCGAGAGCGTATGCAAGTGTATGCACACTATACTGTCCATGTCCAGAAAGGGAATAAAAACATCATCACAGTAGTCCATATGAGACATCAGTGGGTTAATTACATTTTAAATACATTTGGGTCCAAAAATAACAATAATAATGATTCGGATCGCGTGTCAAACCGCTGAAGCAATGTGACATTTGCGATCCGAATCATGAATCAATTCACTGATTCATAACCGTTTGAATCTTTAATTGAGGATTGAAAACGAACGCAGAAGGGAAGACAATGCTAAATAAAGTCGTAGTTTTTGTTATTTTTGTGATTATGGGGTGTGTTTCAACCGAACTATAAATATAAAATATCTTAAACTGTGTGTGAAGATGAACGGAGGTCTTACGGGTGTGGAACGACATTAGGGGGAGGAGTTAATGACAGACATTTCATTTTTGGGTGAACTAACCTTTTAAAGTCACAGTGGCAAAACATTTTAGGCAAGGCAAGTTTATTTATATAGCACATTTCATACCCAATGGCAATTCAAAGTGCTTTACATAGAATTACAATAGTGGTAACATATGCATGAGAAAAAAGAATACCATGTGTACAAATTAAAAATTAAAAACAAGGACAGTTAAAACAGTTGTAAAGATAATAAAATAAAATTAAATCTTTATGTAAATTGTCATGAAAGGTGCAAAAAATAAAATTCTTTGTATGTTTGTCGCAGACCGAGCTCGGGGTATCCGCTTACGCCTGCCCCTCCTGAACTCCCGGAACAACAGTAAGTCTTCTCTGCGGGACGATCCTGAGGCCGGCCGAGGAGCGGCTTTTCCCGGCAGTTCCCATCGGAAAAGCCACGAATCCCTGGCTCTGGGCGAGCTTCTCTCCCTGCCGGAGCACCACCAGCCCCGCCCGGCCTCCGCCTCCACCATCTCCACCACCCTCGTGACTCCTCCACCAAACCTGCTGGGCAGTGACCCCTCGCCCCCACCCCCGGCCCCCCCGCACCCGGCCACACTGCCCCTGGGTCAGTCCTCGCCGCGGCTCAATCCGGACGCCTCGGTGTCCAACTGCAGCCTGACCAACAGCCGCTCGCGGGACAGCTTTCACAGCATGCGGCGCGCGTCCTCGGTGGACGATATCGAGGCCATGCGGCCCGAATGGGCCCGGAAGCACCGGAGCCGGCCCATCTGCAGCAGCACGGGTGAGAAAGCTGAGCTGCAAAAAAAAGCATTTCTTACTTAGTCTTAGTCTTGTTTCTAGTCAAAATTATTATTGTCTTGTTTTGGGGGAAAATAACTCAAAATTAAGAGAGTTTTTGATAAAATAAGCAAAATAATCTTCCAGTGGGGTGAGAAAAATTCTCTGAAAACACGAATAAGTTGATTGAACTCAATTGATTCGTTCCCTCAATTCAATTGAGTAATGGAGTCTCCCAAAACGTGTATATTTAAGTTCACTTATCTTGGTGCTCACGTTCACTGTGCTTAAATTGTTAAGTTCACCAAACTGGGTACACCAGAAGTTCAGTACACCACACTGGGTACAACCAATCAAAACTTCAGCATGCATTGCAGCATGAATAAATTATACATCTGAATTGTGACACATTTTCTTTGATTCTTACTTATTTGCTTTTACTTTTGCTCTTTTGTTCTGATGTTTTTGTAGCTTGTTTTATGTTCAGAGTTGATCTGTTTATCGGATTTAAAAAAACATTTTTTTTTAATTGTCACCATTGTAGAGATTCATGCACGGATTCTTGATGTCTGTGCATGTCTAACTAATGCCGTAGATTTAAACATTTTGTGCACAAAAAATTAAATAATAAATTGTTCAGTTACCACAAGAGTAAAGAATCTCGTGGAAAATTGTATTAATATTTCAAAACTATTAATAACTGCTTTGACAACCAGAGCCTTAGACTCTGCATGAGATCAGGGATTCTGCCAATACATGATGATGTTATCTTCAATGATTAAACAACATCACTCATCACTTGATGATATTTTCTCTTAACAATGTGTTCCTTCCCAAATGTGTCTCACAAACACAAAGCAGCCAGAGAAACATTATATTATCATATTATACAGTCAAGGGTCAAGAGCCGAACTAAAGCAAACACTGATCTCCATCACGGTGACTTCAAACGAAACTATTATTTTCATTAAAACAGAAATAAAGTCAGTCTGGTTAGTTATAAGTTATTTTACGAATTTTTACTTACCGATTTTAAGATTGCACACCATGAAAAAGTCTCCATCTTAATTTGAATCAGCAACAGAAATGCACCGCCTTTTGTAAATGTCCTCCAATCAGTGAATTAGTTGTCTTGTTGCCAGACAGAACTCCTGGCATGGCCAATCACATCAAAGCAAGACCAGAGTGAGCTATTATAATTAATTATTATTTTGAGTTCATTCAACTTGAAATCTTAGGTTTATGTATTTTGTAGGTTAATAAGTTATACTAACTTATATTTTTGAGTTTTTGGACTAATCTAGTAATATGTAGTCAAGATTACTTGATTTGTTTAAGTAAAGACAACATTAGGGTTTACAGTGTAATGCTGCTTTAAGATTATTTTTCTCACCCCATTGGCAGATTATTTATCTTATTTTAAGCAAAAACTCTCTTCATTTTGAATTATTCTTCCCCAAAAACAAGAAAATCATTTTTACTTGTCTAGTAAATACTTTAAGAATTTTTAGATGTTTGTACTAGAAACAAGACAAAAATACTGAGTAAGAAAAGCATTTTTTGCAGTGTATATTCAACAAACAGGGTTACACAGTTTGGAAAGCTATGGAAGAATATGGACTTTGTGTTGAGTCTGGAAATTAACGGAAAAAATAAAAACATTTACATTTCCAGACTTGCCTACTATTTAGTTTTCTATTATAGAAAATTAAGAGTTGAATACAAATAAATGTATCATACAAGAATGGATCATTTCATTATGCAAAAAATGCATAGGATATTCTTAGCACCGTATTACAGAGCCTCTAAAAAGAACTTCGCACAATTAAAAAATATACAGACTTCCGTGCGAGCATAAGAAAACTAAACTTAGCACAGGAGAATACAAACTGAGCCAAGTATTGTGCCGTTGGCCCATTTCACTGTGTGGTTTCTTGGCTGCCACAAAGGATGTGTTAAAGCAGACATTAGCCCTTGAAATATAACTTACTTCCCTAATGAAAGCCAAATCTTGGACACTTTTTTACATTTACAGCCTTTTTTATAGACCCTTTAACTTGTCTAATAGGGCAATTCACATCAGTCATATTGTGCCATCAGCCCATTTCGTGTCTTGGTTTCTCCTTCGCCACAGAGGATGCATTAAAGCAGACCTAATCCTTGAAATATAACTTAGTTTCCTAATGAAAGCCAAATTTTGGACATTTTTTTTTACAGTATCATTTTTTTTATTGACCCTTGAACTTGGCGAATAGGGCGATTCACTCAGCCATATTGTGCCGTCAGCACATTTCATGTCGTGTTTTCTCCGCCGCCATAGAGGATGCGTTAAAGCAGACATTACTCCTTGAAATATAACATACTTCCCTAACGAAAGACAAATTTTGAACACTTTTTCACAGTACAAGTCTTTTTTATTGACCCTTAAACTTGGCAAATAGGGCGATTTACATCAGTCGGATTGTGCCAGCTGCCCATTTTATGTATTAGTTTCTCCTTCGCCACAGAGGATGCGCGGTAATATAAGGACATTAGGCCTTGATTTCCTTACTAAGGAAAGAGAAGAAACTTTTAACATTTGCAATTACAAATACTGGATCCCAAACACTAAAAGGTTAGTTCACCCAAAAATGAAATGTCAGTCATTAACTCCTCTCCCTAATGTCGTTCCTCACCCGTAAGACCTCCGTTCATCTTCACACACAGTTTAAGATATTTTATATTTAGTCCGAGAGCGTATGCAAGTGTATGCACACTATACTGTCCATGTCCAGAAAGGGAATAAAAACATCATCACAGTAGTCCATATGAGACATCAGTGGGTTAATTAGAGTCTCTTGAAGCATCCAAAATACATTTGGGTCCAAAAATAACAAAAACTACGACTTTATTCAGCATTGGCTTCTCTTCCGGGTTTGTGTTCAATCCTCAAATAAAGATTCAAACGGTTATGAATCAGTGAATTGATTCATGATTCGGATCGCGTGTCAAACTGCTGAAATCACATGACATTTTTGGGTGAACTAACCCTTTAATGTCAAAAGAATAAACTGAATTCTTTCACCAACCTGAAGGAGAATGTGATTGTTTCCGCAGGAGCCATGAACAACAAGTCCAGCATCCTGAACTCTACCTCTGATTCAGATCTCATGCGTTACCGCGCTATCAGTAAAATCCCGCAGATCACGCTCAACTTCGTGGACTTTAAACCGGACCCTCTCATCGCCCTCCCGGCCGGAGAAATGGACATCATCGCACCCTGCAAACTCATCGACCGCACACACAACGTCACAGAAAAAGTCACTCAGGTAAGACTATTAATGAAAACTACAAAACACCGTCAGCTGGAGGATTTGATCTGAAGTGTTTAGCGTTTTTACTGCCTTTGTGTGTTTTGGGTTTGAGACCGAGACAAACAAGATTGCTTCTCTTTAGCTTCACATAATGGCAAGGAAAACATCACGAGATGTTGGCGTCCCAGATAAAGCCAGTTTTGAAGGATGTTGGTCTGCTGTGATTTTGTCGTTTTGAGGGTTTCTCTGGCACAGATCATTCTGTTTTTGAAGATGCAGTGTTTGGGACGTGATTAAACTTAAAGCGTTAGTTCACCCAAAAAAAAAAATATATTTTAAAGCATTTATTTTTAAGAGTGAAAGTTGTCGAAGTCGTTAAAGGGTTAGCTCACCCACAAATGTAAATTGTGTGATTAATTCCTCCTGTGGTTGGCCAGCCGTCAGACCTCCGCTCATCTTCACACACAGATGAAGATATTAGTGTTGAAATCCGATGGCTCAGAAAGGCCTTCATTGACACCAATGTCATTTCCTCTCTCAAGACCCATAAAGGCACTAAAGACGTCGTTACAAAGCCCATCTCACTACAGCGGCTCGACAATCATTTATGAAGAGGCCAGAATAGAGTTAGTGCGCAAAAAACACTAAATAACGACTTATATAGTGATGGCCGATTTCAGAACAAAGATTCGAACCGTTATGAATCAGTGAATCGATTCATGATTCGTATCGCGTGTCAAACTGCTGAAATCACGTGACTTTGGCGATCTGAATCATGAATTGATTAATTTGTATTTGATTTATGGTTATTTTCAGGATGGTTTGTCAGATTGTGAATGATTTGAAGTGGTTTTGGTTGAGATCGGCAGCTCTAGATCTTCTTTATTCAGCACAGAGCCTTTGTGTTCAAGAGCGCAGGGAAGGCCGTTTCCAAATCAAGCTGTATGAAGTCATATAATCAGATGAGGTCTGACTGACCAAAAACACCTTTGAGCTTCATTCAAGGATTTCTGTGTGAATTGTTAAAACATGCATTTGGTATTTATGCAAAGTGACTTTCAATGCGTTTGCGGATTCCTGGGACCTGACCTGATGTCTGCTGACTCCAGCGTCTGACCTCCTCATTATTCTGACAAGAGTTAAACGAAACAGGGTTCATTACAGATGAGCGTGTGTGTGTGTGGGCATGTTTTTGTGACAAATGTGTATAATGCCATGGGTATGACACAGGTATTACAGGAGAGGGTGAAATATGAGGACATTACCCATGGCCCCACTTTACAAAAGGCTTATAAATCACACAGGAGGAGTTTTTATGAGAAAGTAAAAATGCTGAATGTTTCCTGTGATGGGTAGGTTTAGGGGCTGTGTGTGTGTGTGTGTGTGTGTGTGTGTGTGTGTGTGTGTGTGTGTGTGTGTGTGTGTGTGTGTGTGTGTGTGTGTGTGTGTGTGTGTGTGTGTGTGTGTGTGTGTGTGTGTGTGTGTGTGTGTGTGTGTGTGTGTGTGTGTGTGTGTGTGTGTGTGTGATGGGTAGGTTTAGGGGCTGTGTGTGTGTGTGTGTGTGTGTGTGTGTGTGTGTGTGTGTGTGTGTGTGTGTGTGATGGGTAGGTTTAGGGGCTGTGTGTGTGTGTGTGTGTGTGTGTGTGTGTGTGTGTGTGTGTGTGTGTGAGTGTGAGTGTGAGTGTGTGTGTGTGTGTGTGTGTGTGATGGGTAGGTTTAGGAATGGGGCAGTGTAAAGGGATAGAAAATACGGTTTGTACTGAAAAACCATTACGCCTATGGAATGTCCCCATATGTCACAAAAACAAACGTGTGTGTGTGTGTGTGTGTGTGTGTGTGTGTGTGTGTGTGTGTGTGTGTGTGTGTGTGTGTGTGTATGTGTGTGTGTGTGTGTGTGTGTGTGTGTGTGTGTGTGTGTGTGTGTGTGTGTGTGTGTGTGTGTGTGTGTGAAAGCGGCACGTTCCCTGCACACCTGCTGTCCTTCAATGAGGACGTGGTCAAATATAAATGATCAATTCCATCGATAGCATGGGGGACTAAATGATGATAATGATGATAAATATTGTTGATTTTCATTATAAAAATGTGGTATTTGTACTGCAAAGTGTCTAAACTAATATTTTAATGATTTATTCATTTATTTGTTATTAATTTAGTTATTTGTTTTTTAAATGTATTTGAACTGCAAAGAAAATAATTATTTTTATGGATATTTTTGTTACAATTTTTTTCTCCATTAATTCTTCCATACGAAAATGTGTAATTTGAGCAGCACTCTAAAGTTATACTCGAAATATAAAATGGCAAAGAAAATAATACATTTTTAAAATTATTTTAATAGTTTTTCTTCCATTCAGAAATGTAGTATTTGGACTGCAAAGTGTCTAAATTGAGAACAAATTTAATAATTTGTATGCATATTGTAATTATTTTCAAATGAATTTGTTAATTTATTTTGTAAAGAAATGTGTTATTTGAATTTAAATAACATTATTTTATGCATAATTTGTTAATATTTTTTATTACTCCATACAATTAAAAAAAAAAATTGTATGCATATTTTAATTATTTGATTTCATCATAATTTTTATAAAGAAATTTAATATATGAACTGCAAAGATAATATTTTGATTTTAAATATTTTATGCATATTTTGTTTATTAATTCTTCCATACAAAAAAATATTTTTTGATCTGCAAAGTGTCTAAATTGAGTACAAAATTTTTATCCATATTTTATAAATTTTAAATTTTTATAATTTGTTAATTAATTATTTTTTTAAAGAAATGTTATTTGAAGTGCACATTTAACCATAAATGTTATGCATATCTTATCTTATCCAATATGTTTTCCATATTTCATACAAAAATGTGTTATTTGTCTAAATTGAGAAAATAATTTATTTGAGAAAAACTAGAAAATTATGTGTATTTTTCTTAGTAATTTTAACCCTTTAATTCTTCCATACAAAAATACTACACGTGTCTTCAAACTGTCACTACACCGTTGAGAGTGTATTTTATTATTTAATACTTCAAGACTCATATTAATATTCATATTAATAAACATCAGATTGTGTGTGACCGCTATCATCTGTTCATCATAAACTGCTCTTTTGTGGCTGAAGGCTAATGATGTGATCAGTTTAATTAGAGCGATTAGATGAGCTGTAATCTGTGTGTGTGTGTGTGTGTGTGTGTGTGTGTGTGTGTGTGTGTGTGTGTGTGTGTGTGTGTGTGTGTGTGTGTGTGTGTGTGTGTGTGTGTGTGTGTGTGTGTGTGTGTGTGTGTGTGTGGTGTGTGTGTGTGTGTGTGTGTGTGTGTGTGTGTGTGTGTGTGTGTGTGCTGTCAGATGTGTCCCTGAGCGTGTCACTTCCTGTCCTAAACTAACATGCCCTCAGATCAATCATAACGCGGCTGTTTCTAATTTGTCCACAGCAGGATTTAAGGAAGAATTCACTATTGATTGCCGCAGTGAGTCTTTGTGAGATGAGTTTGTGTGTGTGTGTGTGTGTGTGTGTGTGCGTGCATATGTGTGTGTGTGTTGTGCTTTGAGCTTTTGTCCGCTGGATCCGACCGTGCATTAAGTCTAACAAAACGACACCTGTCAGAGGTTTGGATGCACCTGCTAGTCCATTATAACCATAACACTGAAAAAACACTCTTCTTACTCAGTATTTTTGTCTTGTTTCTAGTCCAAACATCTAAAAAATCTTAAAACAAGAAGTATTTACTAGACAAGTAAAAGTAATTGTCTTGTTTTGGGGAAAAATAACTCAAAATGAAGAGAGTTTTTGCTTAAAATAAGATAAATAATCTGCCAATGGGGTGAGAAAAATAATCTTAATTCAAACAGAAAACAAGATTATTTTTCTCACCCCATTGGCAGATTATTTATCTTATTTTAAGCAAAAACTCTCTTCATTTTGAGTTATTTTTCACCAAAACAAGACAATTACTTTTACTCGTCTAGTAAATGTTTCTTAATGTAAGAATTTTTAGATAATTTGACTGGAAGCAAGACAAAAATACTGAGTGAGGAAATATTTTTTTGCAGTGAATAAAAGCATAAATGTGTGCGCAAAATGTGTATCACTCAAAACGCATTTCTTCAAACGTGTGTGTGTCCGAACTTCTGTCTGGGAGTGTGTTTGTGTCGAGATCGCCGTCTGATTCAGCAAACTCGCTCGACAAAAGCTACACAACACACACACACCTGTTAATTTACGGAGGTTATCATATAACAGCGTAAAATAACATCTATAAGTGTGTGATTTTTTTCTCTGGGATGACAGACAAGCCTGGTTTCTGCTGGAACACTGTGTTTAGTTTGATGTGTGTGTTTCAGGTTTAAGAAATGATATTCGCTGGTGGTCGAAAGTTTGGGATAATTCATATTAATACTTTTTTTGTTTGTTTGAAGAGTCTCGTCTGCTCACCAGACTATAAATTATGCATGTAATTATGCATAATTTATAGTTATTAATATAGTAAGTGCATTGTAAAATGTGAAAAAGGACACTGTAAAATAAAGTGTTACCATATATTATTATAAAATATAACTTTTGATCCATTTAATGTGAATTACAAAAAAAAAAATCTTCCCAAAACTGCTGAAAATTCAGCATTGAATTGCAGGAATAAATTTCATTTTACAATATATTATAATAGAAAATTGCTTTTTTACATAGTAATAATATTTCACATTATTACAATTTTTACTGTATTTTTAATTAAATAAATACAGCTTTGGTGAGCAAAAGAGACATTTTCAAAACCATTAAAAATGTTTAGTTTTTCCTGCCTTTTTACTTCTAATGTAGGTGGGTCACTTTCTTTCTTTGACACCCCAGCTGTGTGTTTAAATCATGTTGTGCTATAATTAGTGGCACACACACACACACACACACACACACACACACACACACACACACTCTCTCTCTCTCTCTTATTTACACATCTTGAGCCACTAACCTGCAGTGCCGCCGTTCGCCTGATGGTGGCGGTAGATCACTTGACTGTTGTGTTTTTGGCTGTAACTTTGGTTTCTCCAATATGAGTTGACTCATATTTACAACTTTAGGACGTATCAGATGTTTGGTGGACGTCTGTTATTAAATTTTTATCCATTAGGAGTTGAGAGGGGAGTGAATGAAAACACAAGAGGACAAACATTTGTCTATTTGGAATAATGTGTGCTGATCAATTATTCATAAAAGTCTGGGACCGTGTCTGTACAAGGCCTGTGTCTTTGATGGAATATGCATCCTATATTCTTCATTCACACACAGCCACGCGGGGTTTGATCATTAATTTAGCCTCATCAATAATGAATGATTCATGTTCTGCATTCCCTTTCATTGACATCCCTGCAATCAGAACGTCTTAAAAAACTAAACTGCTCCATATTTCCCTTGATTTGTGGAGATAAAAGTGCTTGATGTTCCTTTCAGAAGTCAAAACTTCTGTCTGTCGACGCGAAACTGAAGCACAACTCAATCAGATGACCACATACGATCATAAACTTCATCTTTTCAATCACAGTGAGCTCATAAAGAGAAAGTAGGGTTGATATTATCATTCATAAGCAGCAGAAAAACGACCGATAAGAGTCAAATGAGAAATCATCTGAAAGTTACACCTTAACTAACAGTAGAAATGGACATCACGGAGAGAACAGTTTAAGTTTTAAAAAAGATGTCTAATGCAGAAGTGTGTCTGTTCCCTAAACACGGCATGACGTGAGTGATTTAATAATAATCTATGATTAGAACATTACATATTCATTTGAGAGGAGATGCGGATGAAGAACGTGCTATTTTTATCTCAAGCGGAGACATTATTTGTGTTTTATTAAGGATTCAGATGACAGATCTAACATCCGGTCATATATGACAGGCTATTGAAGTATATAGAACGGTTATCCAGCCATTATAATATTAGCCTTTTCTGTGCCAAAAATAGCCCATACGTTTTATTACACACACACACTCACACACACGCACACACACACACACACGCACACACACGCGCACACACACACACACACACACACACACACACACACACACACACACACGCACACACAGTTTGCTTTTGTGACAAATGGGGACATTCCATAGGTGTAATGGTTTTTATACTGTACAAACCGTACTTTCTATCCCCTTACACTGCCCCTAAACCTACCCATCACACACACACACACACACACACACACACACACACACACACACACACACACACACACACACACACACACACACACACACACACACACACACACACACACTGCCCCTAAACCTACCCACCACACACACACACACACACACACACACACACACACACACACACACACACACACACACACACACACACACACACTGCCCCTAAACCTACCCACCACAGGAAACATTCTGCATTTTTACTTTCTCATAAAAACTCCTCCTGTGTGATTTATAACCTGTTAAGCTGATTTCTAAATTTTGAAAAAATCCTAAGAAATGTATACTCAGACTAAAACAAATACAGTTTGTGAATCCTTTGCACTAAAAGCATAATTATGGTCTCATTTGAAAGCAGACACCTGGCAGTTTACTGTAAAGTCAAAATGATAATATTTTTTATAATAAAAAAAAGCTATAATAAGCTTCAAAGTTTTGTAAAGTTATTAGAAATTTATTTGTATGATATATCTTTATGAAAATAAAATTGAAGTGGGCCTTGGAGAAATCTAGAAATGCACTACAGCTAAAGCCACAAGTCTGACCATGTTATATTTCAGATCTGAAGATGATCAGTCTAAAACTCTGAATTTTATTAAACGTTTTACAAGATCGTTTCATGTGATTTTATTTTGAGATATCGCTGAAATATCAACTGATGTTTATTGCCACATCTTCTCAGCTTTCAGTCGCTGTATTGTCTCTATTGTTTAGAGGTGCAAACTGCCCCATTCAGTTTGTCTCCCCGGCACACATTCACACTTCTGCGGACTGGTTATGGCTCTAATTATTATTCTTTTGTCTGCATTATAATTACTAACGATTCTCTATTCAAACTGTTCTATTCAAACCTCATTTCTAAATCAAACCTCTCACTTTACCTTCACTGAGACTCTATTGAATGCATTTCGTCCAAATAAGCATTTCAGTAGTTTTACATTTAGAAAATGTTCATAAAAATAAAGTATTTACTCAGTGGCAGGTGCATCTAGGGCACGCTAGCATGTTAGCTTAGCACACAAGCAAAACACCAATTTATACGATTAAAATCATGTTTTATTCAAAACTTGCTTCATATCACTTTATATTTTATATGTAGAGTGTTTTATATAACAATATGTGATCTCATATAGCTTCGGGTCAAAAAATCTGACAGAAAATATACAATGCTAAAAGCTATGTGGAATAGCATTGCATTATAAATATCATCTATTATGAAACCACAACATGGCATAAAGAACACAGACCAACCATATATTGCCGCGATTGTGTGTTTATTGTCTTAAAACGTGTTTATCTGCATAAAATAGCGATCTGACGATCCCAGGGAGCTGTGTGGATATGTCCATATGTCAGATACTTCCTGAATGTCACATGGTGTGTCTGTTCTTCATGTGTTCCCCATGGGGTGAATTTTCAGTAGTACAGCTTTCCAGCGCCCTCCGGCTGCCAGAATGAATTGAAAACACAGCATATCACAGCCTACTGCTCTCATAATCATTCATCCGCGGATTTTGGATAAAGATTGAATAAATAATACTTCTCTGTATAGAAATTTGACTCAAACGTGTGAGAATCTATCAATATTTCTCCACATCTGCACACTTTTGAAGTAAAAGCCCTGAGGGAAGTTGTTTTGTCGAGTGTCTTCATGACGACCAAGGAGGATTTTTTTATGAATGGGAGCAAATGACGCGCATATTACAATCAAAAGGTAGCGACGCCCAAGATCATATTCATAACTCCTGGAACATATTAACACATTACGGTCACTATAAGACTTTGAGAATAAAACAGAGGTAAAAAAAAATTAAACTTTAGTCTTAGATCTTTTTAATGATGTATAGTTTGTCAAGGTAATTACTTACATCTGATAGTAATTTTGAGCTAATTTAAACAAAGAGAGCTTCAGCACGTCCTCGTCCTCGTGACGGTTATCAGGGGCCTTTTGTAAAGTGGGGCCATGGGTAATGTCCTCATATTTCACCCTCTCCTGTAATACCTGTGTCATACCCATGGCATTATACACATTTGTGTCCTCATATGTCTCAAAAACATGCCCACACACACACACACACACACACACACACACACACACACACCCTGCCTGTCCACTTATAGTTTCTTGCTGTTGGGTCTGAAATAGTAATATATCATAAATTGTGTTTTCTTTGAAGATAAAGCAGGAAATGTGATTCCTCATGATATGAGAACTTTAAGATGAAGATATTAATAAGCTAAAGAGTCTATGAATCTAGCTGATTTAATTAAGGGCCAGTTACACACACCAACAGGACAGATCCATTAGGAAGGGACGTCCCACTGTATCTAACATGATTTACCAACAGCCGCATGTCTCTCTCTCTCTCTCTCTCTCTCTCTCTCTCTCTCTCTCTCTCTCTCTCTCTCTCTCTCTCTCTCTCTCTCTCTCTCTCTCTCTCTCTCTCTCTCTCTCTCTGTCTCTGTTCATCTTGTACATCTTTATCGTTCTTCACTCGCAGTGTGCGTCCTGTGAGGAATAGCGCATTATCCCGACAGTTTCTCACGTCCGCTGGTACTCAAGGCCTGATAAGAGCTTGCAGTGTGTGCTGTACTTTAGCAAAACTTTTAATCTATTGAGCACTATTTTAAAACTTGCTATCTTGAGGGAAGTTTAACTACTGGATCATCATCAGATGATGTTAGTGGGATTATTACGAAGTGGAAGCGATTGGAAACAACAGCAACTCAGCCATGAAGTGTTAAATCCCAGAGCGGGGTCAGCGCATGCTGAGGGTCACAGTGTGCAGAATTCACCAACTTTCTGCAGAGTCAACAGCTCCAGACCTCCAGACTTCTGTGGCCTTCAGATGAGCTCAAGAACAGCGGAGAGAGCCACTGGACTCTAGAGTAAAGAGCCACATGTAAAGTTTGGTGGTAGGGGGATTATGGGGTGGGGCTGTTTTTCAGGGGTTTGGCTTGACAACTTTGTGGGATCAGTTTGTGGACGGCCCCTTCCTGTCCCAGCATGACTGCGCTCCAGTGCACAAAGCGTCGCTCCATAAAGACATGGATGAGGAGTTTGGTGTGGAGGAACTGGACTGGCCTGCACAGAGTCCTGAGCTCAACCCGATAGAACAGCTTTGGGATGAATTAGAGCGGAGACTGAGAGCCAGGCCTTCTCGTCCAACATCAGTGCCTGACCTCACAAATGAGCTTCTAGAAGAATGGGCAAAAATCCCCATAAACACACTCCTAAACCTTGAGGAAAGCCTTCCCAGAAGAGCTGGAGCTGATAGAGAGGGTGGGCTGACTCCAGATTAAACCCCACGGATTAACAATGGGAAGTTTATGAGCATGTAAAGGCAGGCGTACCACAATTTTTGGCAATGTAGTGTAGAAAGATAGACAACTGAATGCACTTTTTAAAATCCTATTGATTTGATTAGTAAAATGTGTTGTTTTAGTGCAGCTCAAGAGCGATGAGGGCACGTTTAATATCATAGATCATAATCCTGCAGTGTGTGTGTGTGTGTGTGTGTGTGTGTGTGTGTGTGTGTGTGTGTGTGTGTGTGTGTGTGTGTGTGTGTTTGTGCTGACTCAGTGTGAGCGGCTGCTGTGAGCTTGATTGATGTGCGACAGTGTGTGATGTAAAGCTCCTGAAGTTCATCACGATGCCCTTTAAAGTGTGAACATTTAAAATATCAGCACTGCGGTACAGTGTTTAGGGGGACCTCTTATGCCCTTTAACAAAGTCTAGATTCTGGCTCTACTAAAGCAGGTTTTGTTGATTATTCCTCATATTCTCCATTGTTGCGGCTCCTCTCTTCCCAGTCTGTCAGTAACTCTGTTTAGTTCCTGTCTCTATGAAGCTCCACCTTCTGAAAGCACACTGTCCTCTGATTGGTCGGCTGGAGTGGTGTGTTGTGATTGGTGTTTGGGAAATGTCCCGCCCCTTACCATAACCGGCAGTTTCAACACACAACTAACTAACCTAGCCAGGCCACGGCCCTTTATTCTGCGCATTAATTATTATAATGAGGAATATTGGAAGAAAACTCAAGATGGAGGCGTTTCAGGAGTTCAGGAACACTGACTCTGATATAGAGAAGTTTAATGCTCAAAAAGCAGCAAAACACTAAAAAGCACTGCAAAAAATGCTTTTCTTACTTTAGTATTTGTGTCTTGTTTCTAGTCCAAACATCTAAAAATTCTTAAAGGGGCGGTGAAATGCTGTTTCATGCATACAGAGCTTTCCTCTGTTAAAGACTTGGATTCCCATCCTAAACATAGACAAAGTTTCAAAAACTAATGTTGGACGTTTGATGGAGTATTTCTGTGTCAAAAATACTCCTTCCGGTTTCTCACAAGTTTCGGCGAGTTTTTTTGAGTATGGGTCGGCTTGACGTTAATAGAGCGGAAGGTCCTTGTGTGGGCCGTACGGGCTCTTCTCCCGGTAGGGTGCGCGCGCGTGACTAGAGCGAGAGAGGAAACGCACGCCCATAAACACTCTCAGCTGCAGATCCAGTCGTCCGTGAACACTTCTGACGCGCCGCGCTCCACTTTATTCCTATGGGTGACGTCGAGCGACTTCAACGCTTCAGCACAGCATTCTGGGAAGGCAGCGCTGCATTAAAACCGATTTGAACGCAGAAATGACGGGAAGCTTCACAACATCGCTTCAGTCGTATCTCAAAGTGGATCTCCACTGTCACTGCTGTCAGGACTTCACCAAATCATACCAAAGAAGTGTGTTTTTGGCGGAGCGGTCCCAGCGATAAAGGTTCGGTCCTGCTTTGGAAGCAGCCGGTGAGTAAATCAACTTCAAATGTCTCTGCTATTGGCTACCGTCGCGTGAGTAAACATCAGTAAACGATACGATCGCGTGCTTCGTCAGTCAAATGCGCTAACGGACTCCATTGCTGTTCTCTGTATAACGTTACACTAGTCTGACGTGCAAAACCATTTTGCTTGCTACCTCTAAGGTCTAGTCGAATAAAATAGTCCATAAACTGAATCATGTCCTCATAAAATGCGAGTAAACACACACAAAGGCTACTAAATACAGTACATACCACAGAGACGGACGTCCTGATGTTGCTGTTTCTCCTGTTCAATTTATTTCAGCCTCAGATTTGATTCTGGATCATTATCTGTATTAGCTGAGATAGCCATGGGTTTCTCCACGCTTGAGGACGTCACCGCTTTGTGCACATTCGTCATTCTTTAGCTCCGCCCACTCGATACGCCTCCAGGCGCTCGTTTTTTCCGGAAAGACTCGGTACAGCCCATATTTCTTTTATGAATATAATAAAACTAAAGACTTTTCGGAGATATGAAGGATGCAATACTACTCTATAGGTACTCAAGATTGACATGACACTGACTGAAACTGAGTGTTTCACCCCCCCTTTAAAACAAGAAGTATCGGGGAAAAAATTACTTAAGAGAGTTTTTGCTTAAAATAAGCAAAATAATCTGCCAATGGGGTGAGAAATATAATCTTAATTCTAACAGAAAACAAGATTATTTTACTCACTCCATTGGCAGATTATTTATTAGTTTATTTTTAACCTCTTACACTCAGGGCCATTTTTGGGGATTTCCGCCTGGATTTGGCCGACCCAAATTGAAAAGCCTCCCACACACACATACAGTGGTCAAGGTTCAAAATGTTGGTGTCATTTTACAGGAAACCCTTTAAAGTTACATAAAACACTGCTAAAAGTCATAAACATGTGAGTATATGTTGTGTAAGCTGTAATAACCCCCCAAAAAAAGTAGGCGCTTTTTGATTTTTTTTCCATAAATTTATTTTTGAAAGTGTGTAACTCAGGCCCTGTGTGCTCTAGGACCCTGCAGACACTTTGGGCTGCTTCCACTAAATTACAGAAAATAGTGGAAAAAGAAGATTGTCTGTGTCATGTTGTATGACAGATTTATTCAAATGAGTCTGAAGGGATGACCCCCTTTTCCCTCTCCACCACCCCCTCCCACCACCATATACAGTGATATAAATGCAATATCCCAGTGTCATTAAATTAATTATACATACTGGAAGCAGCCCAAAGTGCCTGCAGGGTCCTAGAGCACACAGGGCCTGAGTTACACACTTTCAAAAATTAATTTATGGGGGCAAAAAAATCAAAAAGTGCCTACTGTTTTGGGGGGTTAATACAGCTTAGACAACATATACTCACATGTTTATGACTTTTAGCAGTGTTTTATGTAACTTTAAAGGGTTTCCTGTAAAATGACACCAACATTTTGAACCTAGACCACTGTATGTGTGTATGGGAGGCTTTTCAAATTTGGGTCGGCCAAATCCAGGCGGAAATAGCACCAGAGTAATTTAGTGTAAATGCATTACTTAGTGTAAAACAAATGCCAAAGTGAAGCATATCTCCAGAAAGGAGAAACTCTGAGCTTTCAAGACGTTACTTTTTACTCGTCTAGTAAATGTTTCTTAATGCATTTTGAGATATTTCGACTAGAAACAAGACAAAAATACTAAGTGAGAAAAGCATTTTTTGCAGTAAAAGATGAAAAGTGTGCCCGCCCCACCTGAAGCACCTCCCGCCACTGGTGACCCATTTTGGCATCATGGCAGCCATTAATCTTGATGGGGCGGGTGTGGCGGTGGGGGGCGGCTCATCATGGGCTGTAATTGAAATAGGCGCCTGTTCTAGACTGCATTGATTCGATCCCGCAGTGCCCTCATCTCTCATACGCCAAAACCTTGATGTGGACCTTCAGGGCAACAGAGTGAGATTTACAGTCTATGGTGCTTATGCTTATTACAACAGAATATGCTCATTATAATGTAAACACATATTGTATAATCGAAACCATTTCGTAATTCATCAAATCAGATAGATGGACGGATGGACGGATACACCTACACAAGTTCAAATTATTGTCTTGTTTTGGGGAAAAATAACTCAAAATGAAGAGAGTTTTTGCTTAAAATAAGGTAAATAATCTGCCAATGGGGTGAGAAAAATAATCTTAATTCAAACAGAAAACAAGATTATTTTTCTCACCCCATTGGCAGATTATTGATCTTATTTTAAGCAAAAACTCTCTTCATTTTGAGTTATTTTTCCCCAAAACAAGACAATAATTTGTACTTGTCTAGTAAATACTTAAATTAAGAATTTTTTTATATTTTGACTAAACAAGACGAAAATACAAAGTAAGAAAAGCATTTTTGCAGTGTATATATTTTTAATATTATATTTAATTAAATTTACTTCTCAATTAAATGCTTTTAATATTGCTAGTTCTAGTTAATGATAACAATAGCATTGCACTATTTAAAACCTTCAGCCATTGGTCCGTCTAACACATAGTCCCGCCCCAAACTCACGGCATTGGTTGAACATATTTTGCCAATCAGACAAAACATGGCAGTTTAGTTTGGTGCCGCTGAAACCTTTCGGTGCCCAAGTGAATATCTGTTTAATTTAGGATGAGTGAGTTATTCTGTCGCTGAATTCACTCTGAGCAGCGAGGCAGAACTGTAGGAGTGATCCCGACGCTTTCCCGTCTCCTGCCGTTGAGTTTAGAGGCTGCTGGTTTGGCCCATCTGCCGTCTCAGATGGAGAAGGTGCTTTCCATGGCCACACACACACACACACACACACACACACAGCTTGGCTTTCTGTCTGCCGTATGTTCTCAGTGTCATCGGCAGATTGAGATGATGGTGAGAGACTCCACACACACACACACACACACACACACACACACACACACACACACACACACACACACACACACACTCTCTCTCTCTCTCTCTCTCTCTCTCTCTCTCTCACATGCACACAAACACACACTCACACACTCACACAGAACACATACGCATGCACTCACACTGAACACATGCACT